>NC_091995.1:90796457-91073957 GCF_044704955.1 Pristiophorus japonicus
CCCACCCACACACACACTCTTCCCCCCCCCCCACACACACACTCCCCCCCCCACACACACACCCCCCACATACTCCCCCCCCCCCACACACACACCCCACCCACACACACACTCCCCCCCCACACACACACTCCCCCCCCCACACACACACTCCCCCCCTCCCCACACACACACTCCTCCCCCCCCACACACACACCCCCCACATACTCCCCCCCCATACACACCCCCCACACACCACCCCCCCACACACACTCCCCCCCCACACACACACACTCCCCCCCCCCCACACACACCCCCCACATACTCCCCCCCCCACACACACACACACCCCCCACACACACCCCCCACACACTCCCCCCCCCACCCACACACTCCCCCCCCCCCACACACACCCCCCACATACTCCCCCCACCCCCACACACACACCCCCCACACACTCCCACCCCCCCCACACACACACACACACACCCCACACACTCCCCCCCCACACACACACACCCCCCACACACTCCCACCCCCACACACTCCCACCCCCACACACACACACACCCCCACACACACACACCCCCACACACACACACCCCCCACACACACCCCCCCCCCACACTCACCCCCCCCCACACTCACCCCCCCCCCACACTCACCCCCCCCCCACACTCACCCCCCCCCCACACTCACCCCCCCCCACACTCACCCCCCCCCACACTCACCCCCCCCCACACTCACTGCCCCACCCACACACTCCCCCCCCCCACACACACACACCCCCCACATACTCCCCCCCCCCCACACACACACACCACACACACACACCACCACACACACCGCCCCCCCCACACTCACCCCCCCCCACACACTCACTGCCCCACCCACACACTCCTCCCCCACATACACCCCCCCCCCCCACACACTCACTGCCCCACCCACACATTCCCCCCCCACACACACACACACCCACACACTCTCCCCCCTCACCCCACACACACACACCCCCCCACACACACCCCCCACACACACCCCCCACACACACCCCCCACACACTCCACCCCCCCCACACTCACTGCCCCACCCACACACTCCCCCCCCACATACACTCCCCCCCCACACTCACTGCCCCACCCACACACTCCCCCCACCACACACACACTCCCCACACACTCCCCCCACACTCCCCCCCCCACACTAACTGCCCCACCCACACACTCCCCCCCCCCCCCACCACACACACATCCCCCACACACTCCCCCCCCCACACACACACACCCCACCACACACCCCCCCCCACACTCACTGCCCCACCCACACACTCCCTCCCCCCACACAAACACACCCCCCCCCACACACACCCCCCCCCACACACCCCCCCCCACACACACCCCCCCCCCCCACGCACACCCTCCCCCCCCACACTCACCCCCCCCCCACCACACACACTCACCACCCCACACACACACACCCCCCACATACTCCCCCCCCCCCACACACACACCCCCACACACACCCCCCCCCACACTCACCCCCCCCCACACACCCCCACAAACTCCCCCCCCCACACACACACACCCCCCACATACTCTCCCCCCCCACATACTCCCCCCGCCCCCCCACACACACACACACCCCCCACATACTCCCCCCCCCCACACACACACACACACCCCCCCACACACCCCCCACACACTCCCCCCCCACACTCACTGTCCCACCCACACTCCCCCCCCCCCACACACACACACCCCACACACTCACCCTCCCCCCACACACACCCCCCACACACTCCCCCCCCCCACACCCACACACACCCCCCCCACACACTCCCCCCCCACACCTCCCCCCCACACCACTCCCCCCCACACACCCCCACATACTCCCCCCCCACACACACACACCCCCCACATACTCTCCCCCCCCACATACTCCCCCGCCCCCCCCACACACACACACACCCCCCACATACTCCCCCCCCCACACACCACACACACACCCCCCCCACACACCCCCCACCCACTCCCCCCCCACACTCACTGTCCCACCCACACTCCCCCCCCCCCCCCACACACACCCCACCCACACACTCCCCCCCCCCACACACACACACACCCCACACACTCACCCTCCCCCCCACACACACCCCCCACACACTCCCCCCCCACACACACACACCCCCCACACACACACACACCCCCCACACACTCCCCCCCCCCCACACACTCCCCCCCCACACACTCCCCCCCACACACTCCCCCCCCACACACTCCCCCCCCACACACTCCCCCCCCACACACTCCCCCCCCACACACTCCCCCCCCCACACACTCCCCCCCACACACTCCCCCCCACACACTCCCCCCCACACACACATACTCCCCACACACACACTGCCCCACACACACACTGCCCCTCCCACACACAACTCACCCCCACACACACATACTCCCCCACACACACACTGCCCCTCCCACACACAACTCACCCCCACACACTCCCCCACACACACACTGCCCCTCCCACACACAACTCACCCCCACACACACACACTCCCCCACACACACACTGCCCCTCCCACACACAACTCCCCCCCCACACACACACACTGCCCCTCCCACACACACAACTCCCCCCCCACACACACACACTGCCCCTCCCACACACACATACTCCCCCACACACACACCCCCCCCCACACACACACCCCCACCACACACACACCCCCCACACACACACCCCCCGCACACACACACTGCCCCTCCCACACACACATACTCCCCCACACACACACTGCCCCTCCCACACACACACCCCCCCCACACACACACCCCCCACACATACTGCCACCGCCCCCCTCACCCCCCCCACACACACACACTGCCCCACACACACACACACACCCCCCCCACACACACACCCCCCACACATACTGCCACCGCCCCCCTCACCCCCCCCCACACACACACACTGCCCCTCCCACACACACACCCCCCGCCACACACACACACACACACACCCCCCCCCCCAGTTCCCTAGGCCAGTGATCGGGGGGGGACACGTCCGGGCGAAATGACCACTGACTTGGGTAGGATTCCCGGCTTGACTCCATGACAACCCCGGTGAGCATAAACCATTCCTCCCTCCCAACCATACTCGTCTAACTACCTCTTAAATGCATTTGAGCCGTTCACCTCAACGAACTCCAAGTGACAGCAAATTCCACATTCTAACCACTATCCGGTTAAAGAATTCATTATTGCCTTTATTAGTCACTATCTTTTATTCATGCGTGGAAGGCGTGTGACTCAGTGGCAGGCACGGAAATCCTGCCTTCAATGTAGGCACCTGTGAGTATGCTCACGGGATTAGAAACATAGAAACACAGAAAATAGGAGCAGGAGTAGGCCATTCGGTCCCTCGAGTCTGCTCCGCCATTCAATACGATCATGGCTGATCCTCTATCTCAACACCATACCCGCTTTCCCCCCATACCCCTTGATGTCTTGTGTCTAGAAATCTATCTATCTCCCTCATAAATATATTCAGTGACTTGGCCTCCACAGCCTTCTGTGGTAGAGAATTCCACAGGTTCACCACCCTCTGAGTGAAGACATTTCTCCTCATCTCGGTCCTAAGTTTTCCTTCCCCGTATCCTGAGACTGTGACCCCTTGTTCTAGACTTCCCAGCCCCGGGGAAACATCCTCCCCGCATCCAGTCTGTCCAACCCCGTCAGAATTTTATACCTTTCAATGAGATCCCCTCTCATTCTTCTAAACTCTAGTGAATACAGGCCCAGTCGACCCAATCTCTCCTCATACGACAGTCCTGCCATCCCAGGAATCAGTCTGGTGAACCTTCGCTGCACTCCCTCTATGACAAATATATCCTTTCTTAGGTAAGGAGACCAAAACTGCACACAGTACTCCAGGTGTGGTCTCACCAGGGCCCTGTATAACTGGAGTAAGACATCCCTGCTCCTGTACTCAAATCCTCTTGCAATGAAGGCCAACAAACCATTTGCCTTACTAACTGCTTGCTGCACCGGCATGCTTGTTTTCAATGACTGGTGTACAAGGACACCCAGGTCCCTCTGTCCATCGACACTTCCCAAGCCATCACCATTTAAATAATACTTTGTCCTTATATTTTTCCGACCAAAGTTTGTTGAGCTGTTGCATTGTGAGTGGCTTAGCCAGTCACGCAATGTTCACAAGACTCAATAAAACCCCAGCCACTTGGGTCTAGGTCATCCACGATGAGGTATGCAGTTATGAGCCTGGTGGATGAACTGGTAATGTGTAGTGTTAAGAAACCAACTACAGGTTGAACCTCCCTTAACCAGAATTCCCTTATCCGGAACCCCCACTCGTCCAGAACCATTCCTGGCCACCGGGTGGCGCATGCGCAGAACTCCGACATGAACAAATTGAAGTCCTTCCTCGCTACCGACTCCCGTGATCGCTGGCCTGACCCCGCGACCACCGGCCCCCCCCCCCCCCCACCACGATCTCTCTGCCGCACTCCCAGTCCCAAACCAGCCAGCCCCGATATCCCCTTGCTCTGTTTGTACCATCCAATTTAACGTGACCACCCCTCGTCCAGAAAAATCCCTTATCCGGAACAGGCCAGCAAGTGATCAGGAAGGCCATTGGAATCTTGGCCTTTATTGCAAAGGGGATGGAGTATAAAAGCAGGGAAGTCTTGCTACAGTTGTACAGGGTATTGGTGAGGCCACACCTGGAATACTGCGTGCAGTTTTGATTTCCATATTTACGAAAGGATATACTCGCTTTGGAGGCAGTTCAGAGAAGGTTCACTCGGTTGATCCCGGGGATGAGGGGGTTGACTTATGAGGAAAGGTTGAGTAGGTTGGGCCTCTACTCTTTGGAATTCAGAAGAATGAGAGGTGATCTTATCGAAACGTATAAGATTATGAGGGGGCTCGACAAGGTGGATGCAGAGAGGATGTTTCCACTGATGGGGGAGACTAGAACTAGAGGGCATGATCTTAGAATAAGGGGCCGCCCATTTAAAACTGAGATGAGGAGAAATTTCTTCCCTCAGAGGGTTGTAAATCTGTGGAAATCTCTGCCTCAGAGAGCTGTGGAAGCCGGGACATTGAATAAATTTAAGACCGAAATAGACAGTTTCTTGAGCGATGGGGGGGATGAGGGCAGGGAAGTGGAGCTGAGACCATGATCGGATCAGCCATGATCTTATGTAATGGCGGAGCAGGCTCGAGGGACTGTGTGGCCTACTCCTGCTCCTATTTCTTATGTTCTTATATCCCGAGGGTTCAACCTGTGGTACCTAATAGCAATGTGTTGCTATGAATTCTTCAGCAAAGATCCCATGAAGAAAATACATGACACCGCCCCTCTCAAAAAAAATTGGAGTCACCGCCCGCGGAAGGAAGTAAAGGACGAAATCAAGCGCTCCACTTCCTTCTTGGGGCGCTAACGGGGTGCAGGCATCAGCAACGCAGCGCACAGGGCCGTGCAAGGTGCTACATTAATGCAAATCTTTCTTTTGTGGCTTGGCGCCGAACTTTGTTTGATCATGGCTCCGGTGAAGCGCGTTGGGATGTTTTGCTGTGTCAAAGGCGCTATATCAGTGGCAGTTGTTGTTGTAGCAATGTGGATGCTGCCCGCTCCCTAAATTTCACAGGAGAGCCGGGGTTGGGGGTGGGGCGGGGGAGTTACCCCCGATGTCCTGGAGCCCAATATTTATCCCTCAATCGACGTCACAAATCAAAAACGGATTATCTGGTCATTATCACAGTGCTGTGTGTGGGAGCTGGCTGTGCGCAAATTGGCTGCCGCGTTTCCCACATCAAAACACTGTGCGATATGTGCGCGCACTAGGCCCGTGTAGCAGAGCTGGTCTCGAGTCGTCTTGGTTAACCCTTGCCACTGGACCAAGACCTCGCTCTGTCAAGCCCCGTGTGGTGGCTGGTGTGCAACGGTCACCCCACGTTAAAAAAATCCACGCACAGGCATCTTCCACCCTTCAGGATGTAGTTCGGGATCCGGAATATTAGGTCCTTCATTGAAACATCTGTGAACTTGTCCCTTTTTGGCGTGGAAGCAAGTCATCCTCGCTTCGAGGGACCGCCGATGATGACACTCCAAAAGTACTTCATTGGCTGTAAAGCGCTTTGCGACGCCCGGTGGTCGTGAAAGGCGCTATATAAATGCAAGTCTTTCGTTTGTTTCTTTCGAACTGGCTCCGCCCCGCCCCGTCCCAGCATAGGAGTGGAGAGGCAGACACTCCCGAATGAAACCCAGCGATCGGAAGCAAAGATATCTGCTACAATTAGACTCGCGGGCTGTGGGCTTAGATATATCAGCGAGGATGATGGAGAGTCAGCTGGGCTGTTGAAGAGCTAAGAATTCGAGCAGAGCAAGTTAGATCCAAGTTCAGAATCAAGGCACTGAGTAGTCTCGACAAGAGCTGCAATTTAGTACTGTTTAAAATTTTAACAAGACGAGGGCTTAATGAATTCTACCTCTGTGAGGGAGCCTGCCTTAATGCGTTTATTTTTAGTTTCTCTTGTCTGAAACAAGTGATTTTCTTTTTAATAATTCACAAAAGTGAAATGATCACATTTGTTCCCAAGTTCTATCTTTTTGTTATTGAAAGTCTCACCTCCTGTCCACAAACCTTACTTCCTGCACTCCGGTTAATTGAGCCCACCCAGAACTCAGCTGCCCCGTGTTCGAACTCGCACCAAGTCCCACTCACCCATCACCCGCTGTGCTCGCTGCCCCGTGTCCTAACTCGCACCAAGTCCCGTTCACCCATCACCCACTGTGCTCGCTGCCCCGTGTCCTAACTCGCACCAAGTCCCGTTCACCCATCACCCACTGTGCTCGCTGCCCCGTGTCCTAACTCGCACCAAGTCCCGTTCACCCATCACCCACTGTGCTCGCTGCCCCGTGTCCTAACTCGCACCAAGTCCCGTTCACCCATCACCCACTGTGCTCGCTGCCCCGTGTCCTAACTCGCAACAAGTCCCGCTCACCCATTGCCTCCTATGCTCGCTGCCCCGTGTCCTAACTCGCACCGAGTCCCGCTCACCCATCACCCCTTGTGCTCGCTGCCCCGTGTCATAACTCGCAACAAGTCCCGCTCACCCATTGCTCCCTATGCTCGCTGCCCCGTGTCCTAACTCACACCGAGTCCCGCTCACCCATCACCCCTGTGCTCGCTGCCCCGTGTCCTAACTTGCACTAAGTCCCGCTCACCCATCACCCCCTGTGCTCGATGACCTACATTGGCTCCCGGTTAAGCAACGCCTCAATTTCAAAATTCTCATCCCTGTTTACAAATCCCTCCATGGTCCTCACCCCTCCCTATCTCTGTAATCTCCTCCAGCCCTACAACCCCCCCGAGATATCTCTGCTCCTCTAATTCTGCCCTCTTGAGCATCCCTGATTATAATCGCTCAACCATTGGTGGCCGTGCCTTCAGCTACCTGGGTCCTAAGCTCTGGAACTCCCTCCCTAAACCACTCCACCTCTCTACCTCTCTCTCTCCTCCGTTAAGATGTCCTTTAAAACCTGTAATGTATTTGCTTCATGGGTTCTTTGCTTAAGAATTCATAGCAACACATTGCTATTAAAAACTAGTTGGTTTATTAGCAAAGGTTCAACAATCACATTACACGTTACCAGTTCATCCATCATCATCATCATAGGCAGTCCCTCGGAATCGAGGAAGACTTGCTTCCACTCTAAAAGTGAGTTCTCAGGTGACTGAACAGTCCAGTACAAAAGCCACAGTCACTGTCACAGGTGGGACAGACAGTGGTTGAGGGAAAGGGAGGGTGGGACTGGTTTGCCGCACGCTCCTTCCGCTGCCTGCGCTTGCTTTCTGCACGCTCTCGGCGACGAGACTCAAGGTGCTCAGCGCCCTCCCGGATGCACTTCCTCCACTTAGGGCGGGCTTTGACCAGGGACTCCCAGGTGCCGGTGGGAATGTTGCACTTTATCAGGGAGGCTTTGAGGGTGTCCTTGTAACGTTTCCTCTGCCCACCTTTGGCTCGCTTGCCGTGTAGGAGTTCCGAGTAGAGCGCTTGCTTTGGGAGTCTCGTGTCGGGCATGCGGACAATGTGGCCCTGCCCAACGGAGCTGGTCGAGTGTGGTCAGTGCTTCGATGCTGGGGTTGTTGGCCTGGGCGAGTACACTGACGTTGGTGCGTCTGTCCTCCCAGTGGATTCGCAGGATCTTGCGGAGGCTTCGCTGGTGGTATTTCTCCAGCGTTTTGAGGTGTCTGCTGTATATACTCCATGTCTCTGAGCCATATAGGAGGCCGGGTATCACTACAGCCCTGTCGACCATGAGCTTGGTGTCAGATTTGAGGGCCTGGTCTTCAAACACTCTCTTCCTCAGACGACCGAAGGCTGCGCTGGCGCACTGGAGGCGGTGTTGGATCTCGTCATCGATGTCTGCTCTTGCTGATAGTAGGCTCCCACGGTATGGAAAATGGTCCACATTGTCCAAGGCTGCGCCGTGAATTTTGATGACCGGGGGGCAGTGCTGTGCGGCAAGGTCAGGTTGGTGGAGGACCTTTGTCTTACGGATGTTTAGTGTAGGGCCCATACTTTTGTACGTCTCGGTGATGTTGCTAACGATGGCTTGGAGTTTGGCCTCTGAGTGCGCGCAGACGTAAGCATCGTCCGCGTACTGCAGTTCGATGACAGAGGATGGGATGACCTTGGATCTGGCCTGGAGCCGACGAAGGTTGAACAGGTTCCCATTGGTTCTATAGTTTAGTTCCACTCTAGTGGGGAGCTTGTTGAGAGTGAGGTGGAGCATTGTAGCGAGGAAGATCTAGAAAAGTGTTGGAGCGATGACGCAGCCCTGCTTGACCCCGGTCCGGACGTGGATTGGGTCCGTGGTGAATCCGTTGTTCAGGATCATGGCCTGCATGTCGTCGTGGAGCAGGCGGAGGATGGTGACAAACTTTTGGGGGCAGCCAAAACGGAGGAGGACGCCCATAGTCCCTCACAGTTGACAGTGTCAAAGGCCTTTGTGAGGTCAAAGAAGGCCATGTACAAGGGTTAATGCTGTTCCCTGCTTTTCTCTTGTAGTTGTCGCGCGGTGAAGATCATGTCCGTTGTGCCCCTTAGCGGACGGAATCCGTATTGCGACTCTGGGAGGAGCTCTTCAGCCACGGGGAGAAGACGGTTGAGGAGGATTCTTGCGATGACTTTCCCAGTGGCCGACAGCAGGGAGATTCCTCTGGTAGTTGCCACAGTCGGACTTATCCCCTTTTTTGAAGATGGTCACGATTACTGCATCTCTGAGATCCCCCGGCACGCTCTCCTTCTACTGGATAAGAGAGATGAGGTCATGCATTTGTGCCAACAGTGTTTCTCCGCCATATTTTAGTGCCTCAGTGGGGATTCCATCTGCTCCTGATGCCTTGTTGTTCTTGAGATGTCGGATGGCTTTCCCTACCAGTTCATCCACCAGGCTCAACACCTCATTGTGGATCCTCTGAACCCAACTGTCCGGGGTTTTATTGAGTCTTGTGAACATCACGTGACTGCAGAATTCAACAGTTCTACAAATCTGTGAGCATACATACAGGCGCATACATTACAAAACCTTTGACCAAGCTTTTGGTTACCTGTCTTAATATCTCCTTATATGGCTCAGTGTCAATTTTGAGCTCAGGGTACGCCTGTGAAGCCCCTTGTGACGTGGTACTACATTATAGGTGTTATATAAGTAGGGAAGTTGAAAAGTAGGAAAGTTATTCTAAACTTGTATCGAACTTTGGTTAGACCACACTTGGAGTACTGCGTACAGTTCTGGTCGCCATATTATAAAAAGGATATAGAGGCACTGGAGAGGGTGCAGAGAAGATTTACAGGGATGATACCAGAAATGCGAGGGTATACCTATCAGGAAAGGATGAACAGGCTGGGTCTCTTTTCTCTTGAAAAAAGAAGGCTGAGGGGTGACCTAATAGAGGTCTTTAAAATGATGAAAGGTTTTGATAGAGTGGATACAGAGAGAGTGTTTCCACTTGTGGGGAAGAGCATAACTAGAGGCCATCAATATAAGATAGTCACCAAGAAATCCAATCGGGAATTCAAAAGAAACTTCTTTACCCAGAGAGCAGTGAGAATGTGGAACTCGCTGCCACAGGGAGGGGTTGAGGCGAATAGTATCGATGCATTTAAGGGGAGGCTAGACAAGTATATGAGGGAGAAGGGAATAGAGGGTTATGCTGATAGAGTTAGATGAGGAAAGACGGGAGGAGGCTCGAGTGGAGCATAAACGCCGGCATATGCATGTCTTGTGCATTAACTCCCCCTAAATGATATTCCACAACAGTGAACGGAAAGGTGACAGAGTGGAGTCGCCAGTGAGAGGTCAGGGGTCAACGCCCGAGCCCCCTTTGCTCAATTTCTTTCTTTGGTTGAAAATACAACATTACAAAGTAACTGGGTCAACGAAAGCAGCAAATGGAGATCATCTGGCCGTCTGTGTCCAATTTATCCACTGGAAGTGATCCAAAACTCGGCTGCCCCGTGTCCTAACTCGCACCGAGTCCCGCTCACCCATCACCCGCTGTGCTCGCTGCCCGTGTCCTAACTCGCACCAAGTCCCACTCACCCATCACCCCCTGTGCTCGCTGCCCCGTGTCCTAACTCGCACCAAGTCCCGCTCACCCATCACCCGCTGTGTTCGCTGCCCCGTGTCCTAACTCGCACCGTGTCCCGCTCACCCATCACCCCCTGTGCTCGCTGCCCCGTGTCCTAACTCGCACCAAGTCCCGCTCACCCATCACGTGCTGTGTTCGCTGCCCCGTGTCCTAACTCGCACCAAGTCCCACTCACCCATCACCCCCTGTGCTCGCTGCCCCATGTCCTAACTCGCACCAAGTCCCACTCACCCATCACCCGCTGTGCTCGCTGCCTCGTGTCCTAACTCGCACCAAGTCCCACTCACCCATCACCCCCTGTGCTCGCTGCCCGTGTCCTAACTCGCACCAAGTCCCGCTCACCCATCACGTGCTGTGTTCGCTGCCCCGTGTCCTAACTCGCACCAAGTCCCGCTCACCCATCACGTGCTGTGTTCGCTGCCCCGTGTCCTAACTCGCACCAAGTCCCACTCACCCATCACCCCCTGTGCTCGCTGCCCCGTGTCCTAACTCGCACCAAGTCCCACTCACCCATCACCCCCTGTGCTCGCTGCCCCATGTCCTAACTCGCACCAAGTCCCGCTCACCCATCACCCCCTGTGCTCGCTGACCTACATTGGCTCCCGGTTAAGCATCGCCTCGATTTCAAAATTCTCATCCTTGTTTACAAATCCCTCCATGGCCCTCGCCCCCTCCCTATCTCTGTAATCTCCTCCAGCCCCACAATTCCCCGAGATGTCTGCACTCCTCTAATTCTGCCCTCTTGAGCATCCCTGATTATAATCGCTCCACCATCGGTGGCCGTGCCTTCTGTTACCTGGGCCCCAAGCTCTGGAACTCCCTGCCTAAACCTCTCCGCCTCTCTACCTCTCTTTCCTTCTTCAAGACGCTCCTCAAAACCGACCTCTTTGACCAAACTTTTGGTCAGCTGCTCTAATTTCTACTTATGTGGCTCGGTGTCAAATTTTTCTATGTCTCATAATGCTCCTGTGAAGTGCCTTGGGATGTTTCACTACGTTAAAGGCGCCATATAAAGACAAGTTGTTGTTGTTGGAGTACCACAGCATGTCTGTTGGCGGCGCTGCTGCGCGTTAGGACTTCTACCAGCTCAGCAGTGCCACCTGAGGTCTGCCAGCGGTACTGCAGTGGGTTGCCGAATGTACCTGGAACTCACGTGACCGTGGTCACTATGGTAATAAGACGATATTTCCTCTCTGTGCCAAGCATAACAAAATTGTGAATTAGAACCATATAAATACTACAGTTAGTGCACAGAGCAATCATCTCCCTGGCGTGTTTCGCATGATAATTGTCATTTTTCTTTAATACATCTCCTGCGTTGTCTTGCTGGGCGAGGCTCCAAAGATGGCCACACCTGCAGCAGTAGAAACGAGGAGGTGGGTGGGGTGGATTGACCCATCCACCTCCACGGAGGTGTGTGGGGGACCTGACCCATCCACCTCCATGGCACGAACCTGGTATTGCAGTACTTCCAGGAACGGCGCAGTGGCTCTCGGCCTTTTGGCTAAGAGCAATGGCGCAGAGTGATCCTTGATGTGTGCAAGGTGACCTCTGGCGTTTGTGATTTGACAAAGAATTGGAAAGATTGGCTACGAATAAAAAAATTTTAAAAAAAAACATAGAAAAAAGTTTTGGGAATGTCCTATAAACATAGAAAGTAGGTGCAGGAGTAGGCCAATCGGCCCTTTGAGCCTGTACCACCATTCAATATGATCATGGCTGATCATGCAACCTCAGTACCCCATTCCTGCTTTCTCTCCATACCCCTTGATCCCTTTAGCCGTAAGGGCCACATCTAACTCCCTTTTGAATATGTCTGATGAACTGGCCTCAACAACTTTCTGTGGTAGGTAATTCCACAGGTTCGCAATTCTCTGAGTGAAGAAGTTTCTCCTCGTCTCGGTCCTAAATGGCTTACCCCTTATCCTTGGACTGTGACCCCTGGTTCTGGACTTCCCCAACATCGGGAACATTCTTCCTGCATCTAACCTGTCCAATCCCATCAGAATTTTATATGTTTCTACGAGATCCCCTCTCATTCTTCTAAATTCCAGTGAATACAGGCCCAGTCGATCCAGTCTTTCTTCATATGTCAGTCCTGCCATCCCGGGAATCAGTCTGGTGAACCCTCGCTGCACTCCCTCAATAGCCTGAGATGATGAAAGGCGCTATATAAATGTAAGTGTGTTCTTTCTTAGTGCCGCCGTACCTGCGGGGATTTTCAGCCAAGGCCCGATCCTGTCTTTGGAAAATGGACTTTCCATCGGGGAGGTGGGGAGGAGCTGGGGGGGGGGGGGTGGTGATAGGTGGGGGGAGTGGTCGCTGATGAGATGCAGGAACTTCTGATGAATATCCCATCTTTTATCCAGGGGCCCTCTCCACTGCCCTCTCGGCTGAGAGCAAGGTCGCTAACTCTAGCTCAATGTGTTCCTGGAGGTACCATCTGGCCTCCTAATGCTTCGCCCCCCGCCCTCCCGCTATTGGCCCGCGCGACATGCCCGTCGTCGCGGGGTACCCGCCTTCCCCGCCCCATCAGAAAGCCAAGAGACTCCTCGTTACCCGATTGGCTGAATCCTGACTGACGGTCAAACAGATGCTTTATTCCCGACCCCCCGCCCCCGCCTCCATCTCCAATATTTTCACCAACAGAAACCTTCAAAGAAAATGAAAAAAGAGGCACATTTTATGATGAAACATAGAAACATAGAAACATAGAAAATAGGTGCAGGAGTAGGCCATTCAGCCCTTCTAGCCTGCACCGCCATTCAACGAGTTCATGGCTGAACATGAAACTTCAGTACCCACTTCCTGCTTTCACGCCATACCCCTTGATCCCCCGAGTAGTAAGGACTTCATCTAACTCCCTTTTGAATATATTTAGTGAATTGGCCTCAACTACTTCCCGTGGTAGAGAATTCCACAGGTTCACCACTCTCTGGGTGAAGAAGTTTCTCCTTATCTCGGTCCTAAATGGCTTACCCCTTATCCTTAGACTGTGACCCCTGGTTCTGGACTTCCCCAACATTGGGAACATTCTTCCTGCATCCAACCTGTCCAAACCCGTCAGAATTTTAAACGTTTCTATGAGGTCCCCTCTCACTCTTCTGAACTCCAGTGAATACAAGCCCAGTTGATTCAGTCTTTCTTGATAGGTCAGTCCCACCATCCCGGGAATCAGTCTAGTGAATCTTCGCTGCACTCCCTCAACAGCAAGTATGAAGTTGAGAGGATTTTTCTCCTGGGCTCGTGGCAGTGTCAATGGAGATGAATCTGCGAATCCTGGAGACCAGAGGCTAATCCTGGGCCCCACCCACGGTCAGCGAGAGGATTTGAGAACTGGAGCAGGGAGGTCTTACTGCAGTTGCACAGGGCCTTGGTGAGGCCACACCTGGAATATTGTGTTCAGTTTTGATCTCCTAATCTGAGGAAGGAGGTTTTTGCTATTGAGGGAGTGCAGCGAAGGTTCACCAGACCGATTCCCGAGATGGCAGGACTGACATATCAAGAAAGACTGGATCGACTGGGCCTGTATTCACTGGAATTTAGAAGAATGAGAGGGGATCTTATAGAAACATATAAAATTCTGATGGGACTGGACAGGTTAGATGCAGGAAGAATGTTCCCAATGTTGGGGAAGTCCAGAACCAGGGGTCACAGTCTAAGGATAAGGGGTAAGCCATTTAGGACCGAGATGAGGAGAAACTGCTTCACTCAGAGAATTGTGAACCTGTGGAATTCTCTACCACAGAAAATTGTTGAGGCCAGTTCGTTAGATATATTCAAGGGGGACTTAGATGTGGTCCTTACGACTAAAGGGATCAAGGGGTATGGAGAGAAGGTAGGAGTGGGGTACTGAAGTTGCATGATCATATTGAATGGTGGTGCAGGCTCGAAGGGCCGAATGGCCTACTTCTGCACCTACTTTCTATGTTTCTATGTTTCTATGCAGCACAGAGTAGGTCTCAAGCCTCGCTGGTCTCTGTGACTCAGGCCAGCACTCGGTGCTGCCGATATCACTGAGTCAAGGGGCGAGTTTCCTTATTGAGCCTGGAAATAGAGCAGAGCGTGATGGCTGGATTGGCGAGGCGATGACCTCATTGGATTGAGCTAGAAGACGACATGCCCTCCAAACCCTGGAACATTCGTGTAATGTATTTGCTTCCTGGGTTCTTTGCTTAAGAATCATAGCAATACATTGCTATTAAGAACTAGTTTCTTTATTAGCAAAAGGTTTAACAATCACACTACACATTGCCGGTTGATCCACCAGGCTCACAACCACCTGCCTCATCGTGGATCCCCAAACCCAACTGGCTGGGGTTTTATTGAGTCTTGTGAACATCATGTGACTGGTTAAGCCACTCCCAATTCAACAGCTCTACAACTATTTTCAGTTGTATCGGATATCAAGTGCCCCCTGGCTAAAAGGGGTGGGGTGGGGGGGGGGCGGGCACTAAAACCAACCACTTAAACAAATTGAACTTTAGACATTAAAATCAAATTAAAATTTGGTTGCCGGGGGTGGGGTGATGATGCACTCCAGTCCCTCCGGCGCCCACCTCTCGCGGAAGGCCACGAGTGTACCGGTGGACACCGCGTGCTCCATCTCCAGGGACACCCTGGCTCGGATGTAACCGCGGAAGAGAGGCAGGCAGTCGGGCTGAACGACCCCCTCGACCGCCCGCTGCCTGGACCCAGGAGCCCAGGAGCAGTCCTGCGAGGAGGCCCTCCGACCTGCCCGCTCCCCTCAGCACTGGGTGCCCAGAGATCAGGAGTGTGGGACTGAAGTGCAACCAGAATTTGAGGAGCAGCCCCTTCAGATAATGGAAGAGGGGCTGCAGCCTCGCACATTCCATAAAAACATGGAACACGGACTCCTCTAGACCGCAGAAATTGCAGGCGGCCTGGGAGCCCGTGAACCGACTTTAAAAACTTATTGCACGGGACTGTCCCGTGCAACACCCTCCAGGCCAAGTCCCCAATAAATAGTGGGAGGACTCCCGTGTAGGGTGCACTCCATCGGGGACCCCCGCCTCCTCCGGACGGCAAGATGGTGCGCCATGGCGTGTCCGGACGGCAGACGAGGATGGCAAGGTGGAGAGTGTGCAGGAGCGGCCCGTACAGGAAACTCCTCCGCGCGGAACTGAAAGGCACGGAGGGGATTTCCCCCGAGGCGGCTCAAGTTGTGAGGCGCCGGCTCCCGCCAGCTCTGGTGTGCAACGGCTGATATAGCGCCCCCGTCAGCTTCTCGCCCGATTCTGACCAATTTCTGGGCGAGAGGCGCAAACTTTGTCAAAGGCGCCAAAAGTACCTCCCCGCCCGGGTTAACGCCGCCACAGAGGCGTGGCCGAATTTCCCGCTAATTCCGTTAATTCAATTCAACGATGCGATGATACGGTGACCCCCACCACGAAAGGTTTTGTGGGCAGTGTTGCTCATTTCCCCCCCACCCCCCGGCCCCCCAACCCAGGGATAGAATCGTACAGCACATTCGGCCCATCGTGTCTGTGCCGGCTCTTTGAAAGAGCGATCCGATTAGTCCCACGCCCCAGGGCTGTCCTCCCTGACCCTGCCAATTAGTCCTCCTCACGTACCCGTCCAATTGCCTTTTAAAAGTTCCTGCGGAATCTGATAGCACCAGCCTTTCAGGCCGAGCGCTTCAGATCTTAACAACAACAACAACATAGAAACATAGAAAATAGGTGCAGGAGCAGGCCATTCGGCCCTTCGAGCCTGCACCGCCATTCAATAAGATCATGGCTGATCATGCAACTTCAGTACCCCTTTCCTGCTTTCTCTCCATACCTCTTGATCCCTTTAGCCAAAAGGGCCACATCTAACTCCCTTTTGAATATATCTAACAAACCTGTATTTATATAGCGCCTTTAACGTAATTAAACGACCCAAGGTGCTTCACAGGAGTATGATCAGATAAACAATTTGACACTGAGCCGCATAAGTGGAAATTAGCACAGGTGACCAAAAGCTTGGTCAAAGAGGAGCGTCTTGAAGGAGGAAAGAGAAGTAGAGAGGCGGAGAGGTTTAGGGAGGGAGTTCCAGAGCTTGGGGCTCAGGCAACAGAAGGCACGGCCAGCAATGGTGGAGCGATTTATAATCAGGGATGCTCAAGAGGGCAGAATTAGAGGAGCGCAGACATCTCGGAGGTTTGTGGGGCTGGAGGAGATTACAGAGATAGGGAGGGGGCGAGGGCCATGGAGGGATTTGGAAACAAGGATGAGTTGCCCCAAGACCGTGGGAAAGAGCGAGAGAGGATGAGATCAATCAAGAAGTGACAATCTGGGGATGACAACCTTGAAGGTCAGAGAGGGACCGGCAGATTGAAGGATGGAATGAGGCCCGAGGGTTCTGAGGTAAATTAAAGGGTGAGAACAGAGACACGCACAAGAATGTGAGGTAATCACCTCAGCAACACCCATCCTAGTGTCGTTAACAGATGACAGCAACAGCTCACAGCACTCAACTCTGAGTCAACGGTCACTGCAGAGCCCAGAGCACAAAATCTAGACTGACACTCCCAGGGCAGTACTGAGGGAGCGCCGCACTGTCGGAGGGGCAGTACTGAGGGAGCGCCGCACTGTCGGAGGGGCAGTACTGAGGGAGCGCCGCACTGTCGGAGGGGCAGTACTGAGGGAGCGCCGCACTGTCGGAGGGGCAGTACTGAGGGAGCGCCGCACTGTCGGAGGGGCAGTACTGAGGGAGTGCCGCACTGTCGGAGGGGCAGTACTGAGGGAGTGCCGCACTGTCGGAGGGGCAGTACTAAGGGAGTGCCACACTGTCGGAGGGGCAGTACTGAGGGAGTGCCACACTGTCGGAGAGGCAATACTGAGAGAGCGCGGCACTGTAGGAGGGGCAGTACTGAGGGAGCGCTGCACTGGCGGAGGGGCAGTACTGAGGGAGTGCCGCACTGTCGGAGGGGCAGTACTGAGGGAGCATTGCACTGTCGGAGGGGCAGTACTGAGGGAGTGCTGCACTGTCGCGGTGGCAGTACTGAGGGAGCGTTGCACTGTCAGAGGGGCAGTACTGAGGGAGTGCTGCACTGTCAGAGGGGCAGTACTGTGGGAGCGCCACACGGTCAGAGGGGCAGTACTAAGGGAGCGCTGCATTATCGGAGGGACAACACTGATCGAGCTCTGCACTGTCGGAGGGGTAGTACTGAGGAAGTGCTGCACTGTCGGAGGGGTAGTACTGAGGGAGCGCCGCACTGTCGGAGGGGCATTACTAAGGGAGTGCCACACTGTCGGAGGGGTAGTACTGAGGGAGCGCCGCTGTGTCGGAGGGGCAGTACTGAGGGAAAAAGAGCAGGGCAGTTCTTCCCAGTACCTCGGGCCATATTTCTCCCTTAAACAACATCACAGAATCTTAACATCCTCAAACAAGTTACTAAAATCTGCCACTGTTAGAAGGGTCATTAACATGAGGACAGAGATTGACGATAATTGGGGAAAAAAGCAGTGGGGGGGGGAAATGAGGAGATGAGTTCTCACAGCAGCAAGATGTGACCTGGAATGCCCTGCCTGAAAAGCAGGTTCAGTCGTGAATTGGTGAAAGGGCTGAAGATTACAGGGCTGTGGGGGTTAAGGGCAGGGGGGAGTGGGACTAATTGGAGAGCTCTATCCAAGAGCCAGCACAGGCCCGATGGGTTGAACGGCCTCCGTCTGTGGGGTCAGATGCTTTGATTCCAAGCGAATTAAAAATAAAGGTGACTTGAAGGTTAACGGGCAGCGTGCAGTGCTACAGGAGCTTTGACTGCACGAGCTACGATTGTTTAGTGAGCTGCGATCTGGTAGTGAGCTGCAGGACAAACACAGCTTCAATTAGCTTTGTTGCTGACTGCAGCAGAGTTCGGGCAGGGAGGATGTTACAAATGTTCAATTGGGATGCGAGCGATGCTCCCCTCCCCCCCCCGCTCCCCGCCTCCCCCGAACACAACCGCGGTGCTCCCTGCTCGCCAATCCATTAACACTACAGCCACCTTTCTGCGTGTCAGCCGTGGCTCAGTGGGCAGCACTCTCGCCTCTGAGCCAGAAGGTTGTGGGTTCGAGTCCCACTCCCGAGACTTGAGCACATAAATCTAGGCCGACACTCCCAGTGCAGTGCTGAGGGAGCGCCGCACTGTCGGAGGGGCAGTGCTGAGGGAGCGCCGCACTGTCGGAGGGGCAGTGCTGAGGGATCGCCGCACTGTCGGAGGGGCAGTATTGAGGGAGCGCCGCACTGTCGGAGGGGCAGTGCTGAGGGAGCGCCGCGCTGTCGGAGGAGCAGCGCTGAGGGAGCGCCGCACTGTCGGAGGGGCAGTGCTGAGGGAGCGGCGCACTGTCGGAGGGGCAGTGCTGAAGGAGCGCCGCACTGTCGGAGGGGCAGTGCTGAGGGAGCGCCGCACTGTCGGAGGGGCAGTGCTGAAGGAGCGCCGCACTGTCGGAGGGGCAGTATTGAGGGAGCGCCGCACTGTCGGAGGGGCAGTGCTGAAGGAGCGCCGCACTGTCGGAGGGGCAGTGCTGAGGGAGCGCCACACTGTCGGAGGGGCAGTACTGAGGGAGCGCCACACTGTCGGAGGAGCAGCGCTGAGGGAGCGCCGCACTGTCGGAGGGGCAGTGCTGAGGGATCGCCGCACTGTCGGAGGGGCAGCGCTGAGGGAGCGCCGCACTTTCGGAGGGGCAGTGCTGAAGGAGCGCCGCACTGTCGGAGGGGCAGTATTGAGGGAGCGCCGCACTGTCGGAGGGGCAGTGCTGAGGGAGCGCCACACTGTCGGAGGGGCAGTACTGAGGGAGCACCACACTGTCGGAGGAGCAGCGCTGAGGGAGCGCCGCACTGTCGGAGGGGCAGTACTGAGGGAGCGCCGCACTGTTGGAGGGGGAGCACTTTCTGTCGGAGGTGCCGTCTTTCGGATGAGATGTTAAACCAAGGCCCCGTCTACTCTCGCAGTTGGTTGTAGACGATTCCATGGCCACTATTTCGCAGAAGAGCTTTTCCTGGTGTCCTGGCCAATCCTTATCACCGAAACAGATTATCTGGTCATTATCGCAAGAGTGGCTCAGTGGGCAGCACTCTTGCCTCTGAGTCAGAAGGTTGTGGGTTCAAGTCCCACTCCTGAGACTTTAGCACAAAAATCTAGGCTGACACTCCCAGTGCAGTGCTGAGGGAGTGCCGCACTGTCAGGTGCAACTGGTGGAGACCTAGGGGTCACCTGTACACGACAGGTAAACCAGGTATAAAAGGGAGCTCACCATACTGTACCCTCACTCAGGAGCTGCAATAAATGGCCTAAGGGTCACCACAGTTCAAGTACAATACCTTACCTCGTGGGGTCATTACTAGAGTGCTTACAGATACAATAGATCCACCGAACCCAACTGGCTGGGGTTTTATTGAGTCTTGTGAGCATCATGTGACTGGTTCAGCCACTCACAAGGCAACAGCTCGACAGACCCGTGAGCGTACTCACAGGTGCACACATTACAATGAATGCGCAACAACGCGTCATCGCGAACTTTGCTCCTTCCGCTCGCCGTAGCCTCTGGCGCCTTCACCGAGAGGGAGAGCGGGCGTTCTGTGGGAGCTCCCGGGGGGGGGGGGGGGGTGCGATGTGAAGAAGCCGGAGTAGGTGGGTGTTGAGGGTAAAATCTTCCCCACAGTGGTATACCGCCGCACGCTGTTCCCTTTAATGGCCCCGGCCTGCTGATGGTCTTGCAGACCGGTATCGCGCCGATTTGTGGGTCTAGCCCACACTGCAATATGTGCGTGCACTGGGTCCGTGCAGCAGAGCTGGTCTCCAGTCGTCCTGGTTAACCCTTGCCACTGGACCAAGACCTAGCTCTGTCAAGCCCGTGTGGTGGCTGGTGTGCAAGGGCCACCCCACATTAAAAAAATCCACGCACAGGCATCTTCCACCCTTCAGGATGGAATATTAGGTCCTTCATTGAAACACCTGTGAACTTATCCCTTTTCGGCGTGGAAGCAAGTCATCCTGGATACGAGGGACCGCCTACGATGATGATGTTTCCAACGCTCAGTTTTCCCTCCGTTGTCGGGTGGTCCAGCTGACATTCCCTTTCCGCGCTGGGATGCCGATTTCCGCGAGGGGCTCGCCTGAACTTCACCCCTATCCCCGCAGCACTCCCGCCCCAGTTAGCACCCTGAGAGTAGCGGGGATCACTTCCCCTGGGCGCGACACTCCCCTCTCGGGGCGCTATTGGTGAATGTCCCGCTTGGAGGCGGTAAACAGCGGCCAGCGCTAAAATTGGCGCCCAGGCGATGTCAAAGCCTCAAATCGGGCTGTGACGAATTTCTAGCCCTTCAAGAGTGGCACCAATCAGGTGCCAGCGAGCACACGAGAGTGTCTCCCCGGCAACACAGAAACGGAAAACCCGACTTCGCAAAGCCCTTCGCTTCCCGGGCCCGCCCCGTTTTCATTTCATATCTTTCAAATTGAGATTCTCCTAATTTGCTCTCTTCCCACTGCTGAGTGTCAGAGGGCCAATTCTGCTCTTCCATATGGGCTAGCTGGGGGTGTTTGTAATTACAGTGTTATTACCAACAGCCAGCTGACAAGCTGTAAAAATTGATGAAATGCCTGCCTTTCGGGAACATCGAGAGACCAAAGCGGCCTACATAAAAAAAATGTAAGGATTATTGAGTTAAGCCTCGTTTGTGGATCATCAGGATACTGTTTCCCCTGAGTGCTGCTTCACTGTGTCCACATATAGAATTCGCATAGAGTGCATAGCAATAACTTGCATTTATATAGCGCCTTTAACGTAGTGAAATGGCCCAAGGCGCTTCGCAGGAGTATTATCAGATAAAAAAGTAGAAATTAGCGCAGGAAGAGGTAGGTTTTAAGGAGCATCTTGAAGGAGGAAAGGGAGAAAGAGAGGCGGAGAGGTTTAGGGAGGGAGTTCCAGAGCTTGGGGCCCAAGCAACAGAAGGCACGGCCACCGATGGTGGAGCGATTATAATCAGGGATGCTCAAGAGGGCAGAAACATAGAAAATAGGTGCAGGAGTAGGCCCTTCGGCCCTTCGAGCCTGCTCCACCATTCAATGGGTTCATGGCTGAACATGCAACTTCAGTACCCCATTCCTGCTTTCTCGCCATACCCCTTGATCCCCCTAGTAGTAAGGACTACACGCTAACTCCGTTTTGAACATGAATTAGAGGAGCGCAGACATCTCAGGGGGTTGTGGGGCTGGAGGAGATTACAGAGATAGGGAGGGGGCGAGGGCCATGGAGGGATTTGAAAACAAGGATGAGAATTTTGAAATCGAGGCGTTGCTTAACCGGGAGCCAATGTAGGTCAGCGAGCACAGGGGGCGATGGGTGAGCGGGACTTGGTGCGAGTTAGGACACGGGGCAGCGAG
Source organism: Pristiophorus japonicus (assembly GCF_044704955.1). Classification (NCBI taxonomy): domain Eukaryota; kingdom Metazoa; phylum Chordata; class Chondrichthyes; family Pristiophoridae; genus Pristiophorus; species Pristiophorus japonicus. Next base: position 90,818,498 of record NC_091995.1, read on the forward strand.
CACAGGGGTGATGGGTGAGCGGGACTTGGTGCGAGTTAGGACACGGGGCAGTGAGCACAGGGGGTGATGGGTGAGCGGGACTCGGTGCGAGTTAGGGCACGGGGCAGCCGAGTTTTGGATGACCTCTAGTTTACGTAGGGTGGAATGTGGGAGGCCGGCCAGGAGTGCGTTGGAACAGTCAAGTCTGGAGGTAACAAAGGCATGGATGAGGGCTTCAGCAGCGGATGAGCTGAGGAAAGGGCGGAGACGGGCGATGTTACGGAGGTGGAAATAGACAGTTTTAATTATGCTGCGGATATGTGGCCGAAAGCTAACTTCAGGGTCAAATGTGACACCTAGCTTGCGAACAGTCAGGTTCAGCCTCAGACAGGAGTTGGGGAGAGGGATGGAGTCAGTGGCTGGGAAAGGGAGTTTGTGGCGGGGACCGAAAACAGTGGCTTCGGTCTTCCCGGTATTCAATAGGAGAAAATTTCTGCTCATCCAAAACTGGATGTCGGACAAGCAGTCTGACCATTTCGAGGCCTTGGAGGGGTCGAGAGATGTGGTGGTGAGGTAGAGCTGGGTATCGTCAACGTAAATGTGGAAACTGACGCCGTGTTTTCGGATGATGTCGCCAAGGGGCAACATGGAGATGAGAAATAGGAGGGGGTCAACGATAGATCCTTGGGGGACAGCAGAGGGAACGATGCGGGGGCGGGAAGAGAAGCCATTGCGTGATTCTCTGGCTACGATTAGACGGATTAGAATGGAACCCGGTTTGACACTGAGCCACACGAGGAGATATTCAGGCAGACTGGTCAACGAGGTAGATTGTAAGGAGTGTGTTAAAGGAGAGAGAGGTGGGGAAGTTGAAGGAGGGAATTGACCTTGGGGCCTAGGCAACTGAAGGCAAGAAAACTAGGTCAATCAGCCCAACAGGTCCGTGCCGGTGTTTATGCTCCATACCAGCCTCTTCCCTCCCCTCTTCAGCTAATCCTATCAACAAAACCTTCCATTCCTTTCTCCCTCATGTGTTTTTCCAGCTTTCCCTTAAATGCATCGATATTATTCGCCTCAACCACTCCCCGTGGCAGCGAGTTCCACATTCTCACCACTCTCTGGGTAAAGGGATTCCTTCTGTGTTCCCTATTGGATTTATTCGTGACTAACTTATTCTTACGGCTCCTAGTGGGTGAAGGAGTGCCTGTATCGTGAAGGCATAAACTGTAGACACTTCTCCCATGGCACAACTGTTTGTGGCTTTCTAAAACGTTTCCATAATCAGACTGAGATCTTGAGCACCATGAGTCACTTTTCACCTCTTTCCCACATGGTGCAACCCATTTCCTGGCCATTAAACCCATTCACTGGCCCCTTGAGCTTCACCAATAGTTTGCTCTATGTTGGTCATCCCTATCAAGGACTCTATCCACACCTTAATGCAAAAGGCTTGCTTTCCCTGTCGGGACCAGTGATACAGATATCATGCAGGAATACACATATAGGTATACAGGAACACAGGTTTACAGGAACACATATACAGGTATACAGGAACACAGATATACAGGAACACACATACAGGTATACAGGAACACAGGTATACAGGAACACACATACAGGTATACAGGAACACAGATATACAGGAACACACATACAGGTATACAGGAACACAGGTATACAGGAACACACATACAGGTATACAGGAACACACATACAGGTCTCCGGGAACACAGGTGTACAGGAACACACATACAGGTATACAGGAACACAGGTATACAGGAACACAGGTATACAGGAACACACATACAGGTATTCAGGAACACAGGTATACAAGAACACACATACAGGTATACAGGAACACAGGTATAAAGGAACACAGGTATACAGGAACACAGATACAGGAACACACATACAGGTATACAGGAACACAGGTATACAGGAACACACATACAGGTCTCCAGGAACACAGGTGTACAGGAACACACATACAGGTATACAGGAACACAGGTATACAGGAACACACATACAGGTATACAGGAACACAGGTATACAGGAACACACATACAGGTATTCAGGAACACAGGTATACAAGAACATACATACAGGTGTATAGGAACACAAGTATACAGGAACACACATGCAGGTATACAGGAACACAGGTATACAGGAACACACATACAGGTGTATAGGAACACAGGTATACAGGGACACACATACAGGTATACAGGAACACAGGTATAAAGGAACACAGGTATACAGGGACAAACATACTGGTATACAGGAACACAGGTATAAAGGAACACAGGTATACAGGAACACAGATACAGGAACACATACAGGTATACAGGAACACAGATACAGGTATACAGAAACACAGATACAGTTATCATACGGGAGGGAGCGCTGGGCTTCCTATCTTCTCCCTCCCCAGATGCCCCCCCCACCCCCACCACCTGACTGCAGTGCACCGTTCCCGCGGGTCCTTCGTTGCGACCTCCTTGCGCCCAACATGACGCTCCCTCAGGCGGGAAAATGACTGGAGTTACGCAAAATGAGGCCCGGGTTTTAAAGCCGCCCGTGTCTCGTGCTGGCATCGTCGGGGAGGGGTGTTTTCTGTGTGACCCGTCCACCCGTTTCTGGGCCAGAGTTCAAATCAGGACTTAAAGGTCCCTGACCAAACAATTAAACTGTGGGTGACTTCCATAACATATCTGAACCGAACATTCATTTTGAGAGTGCAAAACAATTAGATCCTACAGCCATGTGGGGAACGCCAATGTATGTCAGCGGCAGAACAATACTTTATCTGTTACAATTCTGCCGCCCTTATAAAACAGTGCGTCCGCTCTGCTCAGGTAAATGCATGGGCACACACACAAAGATTTCCAGTCCATCATACTCCGAGTCGATCAGATGCAAGCAATGGTGGCGGCTGTTTTGGCCTAAGATCAAACACATTGGCGTTAGAGTTGATCTGGAACGAAATTGGATTAAAAAAAAAAAAATTTTTAATAAAAAAATAAAAATAAAAAAAAATAAAAAAAATATTTTTAAAAAATTTTAAAAAATAAAATATTTTTTTTTAAAAAGCAATGGTGGCGGCTGTGACTCAGTGGACAGCACACTCGCCTCCAAGTCAGAAGACTGTGGGTTCAAATCCCACACCAGGGCCTTGAGCACATAAATGTTGAGGGAGCGCCGCACTGTTGGAGGTGCCGGCTTTCGGATGAGACGTTAAACCGAGGCCCCGTCTGCTCTCTCAGGTGGACGTAAAAGATCCCATGGCCACTATTTCGAAGAAGAGCAGGGGGAGTTATCCCTGCTGTCCTGGGGCCAATATTTATCCCTCAATCAAAAAAAAAGGTTATCTAGTCATTCTCACATTGCTGTTTGTGGGAGCTTAATGTGCGCAAAATGGCTGCCGCGTTTCCCACATTACAACAGTGGCTGCACGCCAAAATGTGCTTCATCGGCTGTTAAACGCTTTGAGGACGTCCGGTGGTCGTGAGAGGCGTTATATAAATGCACGTCTTTATTTTCCCTCTTTGGGGATGAGCACAGATTTACAAGCAGCCGCCCACCCACAGAGAAACAATTGACCTCTAACTGACCCCGAGGTCTTGTGGCCGTCATTGGGACATACTTAGCAGCAGAATAATACACTGCAGGTGACGCGGTATAAAGCTCCATTTGATTTGCCATGAGCAACGCCACGGGCACTCAGCTAGCACATCATGAATAACAGAAGGTGATATAAAGCGGTGCAGAAGACAGGATTTTAATGAGTAGTGACCATTACGGGAGAATGCATTGCACAAGATTCATACGGTGTCAGATCCAGCCTGCCTCCAGTTCCGTTGCCTTTGAAGTGCGATTCGCTAAGAAAATTAAATATGTTTAACTCAGGATTAATTCCCATCGATAAATGCCCTTTCCGGCATCGGTGACTGATCACAGGGCTGATCCAGCGGGAGAAATCATTTCTAAATGGCTCGCTTTCAAGTAGAGAAGGCCCATAAATTATTGACTCAATTGTCGAGCTGCAGCTCAATCAATTAGTTAACCCAGGGCCAGACATTCAACTCCCAGCGTCCGAGGCCCCTATTGATCAGCGTCTGTGTCCGAGAAAGACAAACTTTCAATCCTTCAGGTTGTACCATGGGATCCTCGATAAGGAATCCATCCCGTGTGTCACAGTTGTTCTAAGCATTGCTCCATCGATCATCAAAAGGCAAAATGCTTGCATCGTTACAGCCCCTTACACAACCTGCAGTCGTCCCAAAGCGCTTTACAGCCAACGAAGTATTTGTTTGGAGTGTCGTCACGGTTGCAATGTACAAAACGCGACAGACAATTTGCGCACAGCAAGCTCCCACATAACAGCAATGTGATAATGGTCAGATGCACTTTTAGTGATGTTGGTTAAGGGATAAATATTGGCCCCAGGACACCGGGGAGAACTCTCCTTCGAAATAGTGCCGTGGGGTATTTGACGTCCACCCGAGAGAGCAGCCGGAGCCTCATCCAAAAGTAGGCACCTCCGACAGTGCAGCACGCCCTCCGTACTACACTGGGAGTACCACCTATTTCCTCTTCCGCGACATCGCCCGTCTCCGCCCTTGCCTCAGCTCATCCGCTGCTGAAGCCCTCGTCCGTGCCTTTGTTACCTCTAGACTTGACCATTCCAACGCACTCATGGCCGGCCTCCCGCATTCTACCCAACGCAAACTAGAAGCGATCCAAAACTCGGCTGCCCCGTGTCTTAACTCGCACCGAGTCCCGCTCACCCATCACCCCCTGTGCTCGCTGCCCCGTGTCCTAACTCGCACCGAGTCCCGCTCACCCATCACCCCCTGTGCTCGCTGCCCCGTGTCCTAACTCGCACCGAGTCCCGCTCACCCATCACCCCCTGTGCTTGCTGCCCCGTGTCCTAACTCGCACCGAGTCCCGCTCACCCATCACCCACTGTGCTCGCTGCCCCGTGTCCTAACTCGCACCGAGTCCCGCTCACCCATCACCCCCTGTGCTCGCTGCCCCGTGTCCTAACTCGCACCGAGTCCCGCTCACCCATCACCCCCTGTGCTCGCTGCCCCGTGTCCTAACTCGCACCGAGTCCCGCTCACCCATCACCCCCTGTGCTCGCTGCCCCGTGTCCTAACTCGCACCGAGTCCCGCTCACCCATCACCCCCTGTGCTCGCTGCCCCGTGTCCTAACTCGCACCGAGTCCCGCTCACCCATCACCCCCTGTGCTCGCTGACCGACATTGGCTTCAGGTTAAGCAACACCTCGATTTGAAAATTCTCATTTTCAAATCCCTCCATAGCCTCACTATCTCTGTAATCTCCTCCAGCCACACAACCCCCCCCCCCCGCCCCACCACCCCCACCCGAGATGTCTGCGCTCCTCTAATTCTGCCCTCTTGAGCATCCCTGATTATAATTGCTCAACCATCGGTCGCCGTCCCTGGAGTGGGATTTGAACCCACAACCTTCTGACTCAGAGGCAAGTGTGCTGCCCACTGACTGATGAGGGAAGGCTGGCATTCTCAGTCAAGTGTGGGGCATTCAGCCACCCCCGCACCACCACCACCCCAACTTGGAATGAATCTATAGCTCAGATGCTCAATCTCTCTCTCAATTACAATTCCTCCCCTCCCCCCCTCCTGACGATGTCGCTCCTCGCTGAGGAACAGTTCTAGGGGTGCTGACCGGACCAGCCCACTGGGGCAGACACGTCAGGGAGCGCCGTACAGACGCAGCCTTTCAGATGCGATGCCTCTACTGTCATAACCCGGTACTGCAGGCAAATGTTGCCACTTTAATCATGGGTTTTGGCATCGAGAAAGGTGACCTTTGAAGTTTTCAATGCATTTCCAAATGACGTGTGTGACTCACTGATTGATTTGTGTAGCTCATACCTGGGTGTGAGTTTCAGGTTGGAATCTATTCAAGGAATGTGGAAACCTTTCATGCATGTAGAAATAATGGGTAACTTGCGAACGCATATTCTAGGAAATGTTGGACTTTCCATTTCTTGGAGAGGGAGTAGCAGGTGTGTGGTGTAGGGCAGCAGTGGATTCTGTGCGAGTGTTACCGAGCGAGCGAGTGACTCACGGAGGCTGGGAAGTGGGAGAGGTGCCACATAAGTTGCGCGGTTTCAGCACTAGTGACACCATGCCGTGTGACTGAAAGAAAGGGCTTGCCTTTCTAATAGCCCCTTTCATGTCCTCTGGACGTCCCAAAGCGCTTTCACAGCCAATGAAGTACTTTCTTGAAATGTAGTCGCTGTCGTGCTGGAGGAAAGGCACTGGGCGGGCCACATTGTCCGCATGCCCCGACACGAGACTCCCAAAGCAAGCGCTCTACTCGGAGCTCCGACACGGCAAGCGAGCCCCAGGTGGGCAGAGGAAACGTTACAAGGGACCACCCTCAAAGCCTCCCTGATAAAGTGCAACATCCCCACCGACACCTGGGAGTCTCCCTGGCCAAAGACCAGTCTGCCCTAAGTGGAGGAAGTGCATCCGGGAGGGCGCTGAGCACCTCGAGTCTCGTCGCCGAGAGCGTGCAGAAACCAAGCGCAGGCAGCGGAAGGAGCGTGTGGCAAACCAGTCCCACCCTCCCTTTCCCTCAACCACTGTCTGTCCCACCTGTGACAGGGACTGTGGCTCTCGTATTGGCCTGTTCAGCCACCTGAGAACTCACTTTAAGAGTGGAGGCAAGTCTTCCTCGATTCCGAGGGACTGCCTATGATGATGATGATGGAGAAAAGGTGACAGCCAATCTCCGCACAGCGAGCTCCCACACACAGCAATGTGCCAGTGAGCAGATAATGAGTTTATTTGGATGTTTGTTGAGGGGTAAATATTGACCAGGACACTAATAAAAAAAAACTTGTATTTATATACCACCTTTGACGTAGTGAAACGCTTCACAGGAGCGATATAAAAAACTATAAAAACCAGGGATAACTCCCCTGCTCAATAGCGCTGTAGGATCTTTTACATCCACCTGAGAGAGCAGACAGGGCCTCGGTTTAACCTCTCATCTGAAAGACGGCACCTCCGACAGTGCGGCGCTCCCTCAGCACTGCACTGGGAGTGTCAGCTTGGATTTTTGTGCTCAAGTCCCTGGAGTGGGACTTGAACCCACAACTTTCCTGACTCAAAAGCAAGGGTGCTACCCACTGAGCCCAGCTGACACAGGTGATGATGCGATGATGTTACTTAGCTGGCTGATATGGGGATAGCTCTGGTTTCAGTGTTGCAGCCAGTGGCTCAGTGGACAGCACCCTCGCCTCTGAGTCAGAAGGTTGTGGGTTCGAGTTCAACTCCCGAGACTTGAGCACACAAACCCTGGCTGACACTCCCAGTGCCAGGCTGAGGGAGTGCCGCACTGTCAGAGGTGCTTTCTTTCAGATGAAATAATAAATCAAGGCCCCTCAGGTGGATGTAAAAGATCCCATGGCCACTATTTCGAAGAAGGGCAGAGAGGAGTTATTCCCGGTGTCCTGGGGTCAATATTTATCCCTCAACATAAAAAAAAAACAGATTATTTGGTCATTATCACATTGCTGTGTGTGGGAGCTTGCTGTGCACAAATTGGCTGCCGCGTTTCCCACCTTACAACAGTGACTACACTCCAAAAAAGTACTTCATTGGCTGTAAAGCGCTTTGGGACGCCCAGTGGTCGTGAAAGGCGCTCAAAAAATGCAAGTCTTTCTTTCTTTTCGAAGGCTTGACGCAGTGCCTTGAGCTGGTCTGGCTCCACAGCTCTGCCCCCCACAGAGTTAAAGGTAGCAGGACCCATGCCACGACGCCTGGCGGAACTGGCATCACTTCGCTACCACCAGTCAGGGCCCAAGGCGCCAGCGCTGGGCAGGAGGAGTAGGACTCGCTAAGAGCCGACACGGGCTCGACGGGCCGAATGGTCTGCTTCCGTGCTGCAACCATTCTATGAAGGCATTAACCCATGGACGCGCAGAGGTGGCAAAAGGCACTATATAAATGTTGACATCTGAAATGAATCCTGATGCAATACTTACATTTCTCCACACAAGAGAGCGTGGATAGGTTACACTGGGAAGACAACAGAGAGAAAGAATTTATGTTGTGTAGAACACTGTTGTATTTTGCATCGCTCTTTGCCTGTGTCTAACCCGAACCCAAACCCGAACCCTAAACATTAACCCGAACCGGAACCCGAACCCGAACCCTAAAACTAACACGAACACGAACACGAACCCGAACACGAACACGAACACGAACACGAACACGAACACGAACACGAACACGAACACGAACACGAACACGAACCCGAACACGAACACGAACACGAACACGAACCCGAACCCTAAAACTAACACGAACACGAACACGAACACGAACCCGAACCCGAACACTTACCCTCAGAGAAGTGTGGAACACTAACCCTAACCCAAACCCTAACCCTTACCCGAAACCAACCCTAACCCTAACCGTAACCCTAACCTAACCCAAACCCTAACCCTTACCCTAACCCAACCCTAACCCTAATCTTAACCATAAACCTAACCCAACCCAAACCCGAACCGTAACCCTAACCTAACCCAACCCGAACCCTAACCGTAACCCTAACCCCAACTCGAACCCTAACCCAAACCCTAACCCTTACCCTTACCTTAACCCTAACCTAACCCAACCCTAACCCTAACCCGAACCCTAATCATTTTCCGGCACTAAATCTAGTGCCTGCCTGACATTAGCGCCTTATGAAACTTCCGACCGAATTTCCAGCCCTGACAACCTTCACAATGGGCCTTGCCAACGCTGAATACTACATTCTTTCATCAGACCCGATACCCTTTGCTGGATGAGTGCAAATAAATATATGCTGGTTGACCGGGAGATTATTTTAAAAATCAGAAAACAATAGACCTATTAATAGATCCCAGAATTACAATTGTGAAATGGAAACATCGTGTTGGGGACGTGAACAGCAGCAGGGAGACACGCCTCACATTCTGTCCGACCCAAACGCTACATATTTCTGACGTGCTGTCTCTCCCTCCAGTGCCGACTCCACCCGCTCTGCCAGCTTGGCAATACCCAACTGACAGAGTCCTCGCCCAACTTTTTCAACAACCATTAACCTTTTATGCTGCCGATTTAAAAACAAATTTGTGAAGGTTTTCAGGGCTGGAAATTCGGTTGGAGGTTTCATAAGGCGCTAATGTCGGTTGGGCGCTAGATTTCGTGCCGGAAAATGGTTAGAGTCAGGGTTAGGGTTCGGGTTAGGGTTTGGGTTAGGGTTCGGGTTCGGGTTAGTGTTAGTGTTAGTGTTAGTGTTAGTGTTAGTGTTAGTGTTAGTGTTAGGGTTAGGGTTAGGGTTAGAGTTCGGGTTAGGGTTCGGGTTAGGGTTAGGGTTCGGGTTAGGGTTAGGGTTAGGGTTAGTGTTAGTGTTAGTGTTAGTGTTAGTGTTAGTGTTAGTGTTAGGGTTAGAGTTCGGGTTAGGGTTCGGGTTAGGGTTCGGGTTAGGGTTAGGGTTCGGGTTCGGGTTAGGGTTAGTGTTAGGGTTAGAGTTCGGGTTAGTGTTAGGGTTAGTGTTAGCGTTAGGGTTAGGGTTAGAGTTCGGGTTAGGGTTTGGCTTAGAGTTCGGGTTAGGATTAAGGTTAGGATTAGTGTTCAGGTTAGAGTTCGGGTTCGGGTTCGGTTTTATGTTCCACACTGCTCTTCGGGTTAGGTTTAGGGTCAGGGTGAGGGTTAGGGCTAGGGTTAACTTTTGGGTAAGGGTTAGGGTTAGGATTTGGGTTAGGGTTAGGATTAGGGTTTGGGTTAGTGTTCCACACTTCTCTTAGGGTAAGAGTTAGGGTCGGGTTAGGGTTCGGGTTTGGATTAGCATTCCACATTTGTTTTGGGACGCTAGGCCGGGTGAGCAACTGAATATCCCGTTTCCCTGAGAGTGGCTTCTCTACAAAAAAATAGGATCAGAAGAAAAAACACAAAAAGCATTCCCGGTATATTGCTCACCCCAAATAAAGTTAAATCGCAGAAATAAAATATCGCTCACACTGACCTCACGCAGTCATTCCTTCCCATAGCGTACCATAGAAACATATAGAAACATAGAAAGTAGGTGCAGGAGCAGGCCATTCAGCCCTTCTAGCCTGCACCGCCATTAATGAGTTCATGGCTGAACATGAAACTTCAGTACCCCCTTCCTGCTTTCTCGCCATAACCCTTGATCCCCCGAGTAGTAAGGACTTCATCTAACTCCCTTTTGAATATATTTAGTGAATTGGCCTCAACTACTTTCTGTGGTAGAGAATTCCACAGGTTCACCACTCTCTGGGTGAAGAAGTTTCTCCTCATCTCGGTCCTAAATGGCTTACCCCTTATCCTCAGACTGTGACCCCTGGTTCTGGACTTCCCCAACATTGGGAACATTCTTTCTGCATCTAACCTGTCTAAACCCGTCAGAATTTTAAACGTTTCTATGAGGTCCCCTCTCATTCTTCTGAACTACAGTGAATACAAGCCCAGTTGATCCAATCTTTCTTGATAGGTCAGTCCCGCCATCCCGGGAATCAGTCTGGTGAACCTTCGCTGCACTCCCTCAATAGCAAGAATGTCCTTCCTCAAGTTAGGAGACCAAAACTGTACACAATACTCCAGGTGTGGCCTCACCAAGGCCCTGTACAACTGTAGCAACACCTCCCTGTCCCTGCCCCGGGACAGTCTGCACGACAACTTTCTCTGGCGGGGTCACTCGGGGTCGCTACTGGTGCAGCGCAAACCAAACGTTGTATCCGTGGCTATCGCGCCGTTATTGCCCACCAGCGCGGCGCTCCCAGGCGATACTCCTCAGTGCCGCCGGTACTGGCACACGGAATTTGCCGAGCGACATGAATGCTGGCACTCGCGGCTACAAACACCTAGCTCACCTCGTGAGGAACGCCATCCAACCGAATTTACCCCCCCGCAGTGACCTTCGCCCGTACTTTTCCCCCAGCATGTGGACCCTTTGGATTTGGGGAATGGAACCAGTTCTGAAAAAACTATGGGAATCTTATCTGCATTTTTTTTTTCGGAGCCAGGTCCGTGGCGCGCTCAAATGGGCTCATGTTAAGTTTCGGCGCTTGTGTGAAACGGGTGATAGCCAATTAGCCGTCCGGTAAGCACCAGGCTGACTTTCCCTTTCCAGTATCAGCCGTGGCTCAGTGCTCACACTCTCGCCTCTGAATCACAAGTCTGTGGCTTCAAGTCAGAGACTTGAACACATAATCTTTGCTGGCATCCACTGTGGCGACGAGGGTGTGCTGCACTGTCAGAGGTGCTGTCTTTTGGATGAGACGTTAAAACAACACTTGCTCAAGACCAACGGTACTATTTTGAAGAAGAGCAGGGGGAGTTATCCCCGGCGTCCTGGGGCCAATGTTTATCCCTCAATCAACATAACAAAAAAGATTATCTGATCATTATCACATTGCTGTGTGGGAGCTTGCTGTGCGCAAATTAGCTGCCGCGTTTCCCACATTCCAACAGTGATTACACTTCGAAAAGTACTTCATTGGCTGTAAAGAGCTTTCAGTCGTCCTGAGATCAGGAAAGGTGCTATATAAACCAAAGACTTAAATTTATATCGTGTCTTTCACAACCACTGACGTCTCCAAAGCGCTTTAAAGTACTTTTGGAGTGTAGTCACTGTTGTAATGTGGGAAACGTGGCAGCTAATTTGCGCACAGCAAGCTCCCACACACAGCAATGTGATAATGACCCAGATCACCTGCTTTTTTGTTATGTCGATTGAGGGATAAATATTGGCCCCAGGACACCGGGGATAACTCCTCCGTTTATCTTCAAAATAGTGCTCATGGGATCTTTCACGTCCACCTGAGAGAGCAGACGGGGCCTCGGTTTAACGTCTGGTATGAAAGACGGCACCTCCGACAGTGCGGCGCTCCCTCAGCACTGCACTGGGGAGTGTCAGCCTGGTTTTTTTGCGCTCAAGTCTTTGAAGTCAACGGATTGGCAGGATGGGGAGAGTTATATAACAGGCCAGTAGATACATTTCTCCCAGAGAATCTTAGATTGGCTTCGAATCGCAGTTGCAGCCCAGTGAAATTTGCCAGTCGCAATCGTCGGGGAACCCTGCCCAGAGCTCTGGAGCTGGGTTGCAAATGTCCGTAAATCAAAGGCTCATTTATCCATTTCTCTCTGACTCTGCACACAGTGACACATATTTCTGAGCCTCACACCCTTCGGGTGAGGAGAGCAGATCTTGACACCTGTGTTGTCTCACATACAAAGAATTCCACATCTGGTTCAGTGACCTACACCCTCTCTATCGCACGTACTCAAACTTAGCGTCTGGTATGTATCCTTGTTGAATCTCTCCGTGTCTATATTTAATGCTCAGACACTCTGGCATTTGAAGTTACCACCTTTTTAAGAGCATAAGAATCGGTGCAGGAGTCGGCCATTCGGCCCCTCGAGCCTGCTCCGCCATTCAATAAGATCACGGCTGATCTTCGACCTCAACTCCACTTTCCTGCCCGATCCCCATATCCCTCGATTCCCCGAGAGTCAAAAAAACTATCGATCTCAGCCTCGCATTTTCTCAACGACTCAGCATCCACAGCCCTCTGGGGTAGAGAATTCCACAGATTCACCACCTTCCAAGTGAAGAAAATTCTCCTCATCTCAGTCCTAAATTCCAAAATTCTCATCCTTGTCTTCAAATCCCTCCACGGCCCTCGCCCCCTCCCTATCTCTGTAATCGCCTCCAGCCCCACAACCCCCCCCGAGATACCTGCGCTCCTCTAATTCTGCCCTCTTGAGCATCCCTGATTATAATCGTTCGACCATCGGTGGCCGTGCCTTCTGTTGCCTGGGCCCCAAGCTCTGGAACTCCCCGGCTAAACCTCTCTACCTCTCTTTCCTCCTTCAAGGCATTCCTTAAAATCTGCCTCCGTGACCAAGCTTTTGTTCACCTGCGCTAATTTCTCCTTATGCAGCTCGGTATCACATTTTTCGTATCTCATAATACTCCTGTGAAGCGCCTTGGGACGTTTCACTACTTTAAAGGTGCTATATAAATACAAGTTGTTGTTGTAAATGGCTGATCCCTTATTCAGAGATTGTGACCCCCTAGTTGTAGAGTTCCGCCCAGTTCCCTTCTCTCCTGAAGGTCTTGACTCATACACGGTTTCCAATCCAGGAGGCCCCAGCAGACCCCTCTCGTACCTTGGCCAAATGGTCATTCTCCGTGTGTGGTAGTCAGTCTAGAGCGGCCATTCGGCCATGGAAGCCATCAGCCCTGACACCGCGCACACCCACCGCCACCCCCCGCCCCTCCAAAACCAGTCCTCGCCCAACAGGCACACGAGTGTAATCTCCATCAGGCTCTCGGAATAGTGCCCAGGAGCGGGAACCCCGACTGACTGCCCCCTCCCCCACCCCACCCCCGCTCACATACCCCCTAACCAAGCATCCGGGTACGCTGAGGTCAATTGTGGGGGACTTGGGGAGGGTGCGGAAGAGATTTACCAGAAGTAGCGGCCGGGATAAGAACATAAGACCGTAAGAAATAGGAGCAGGAGTAGGCCATAAGGCCCCTCGAGCCTGCTCTGCCATTTAATACTGTTGTGTATGCATATACCCTGTACACTCAATGTACAGTTACATAAGACCACTGGATGTATCTTCACACTGTATACTCTATGCCTGTACCACCAGAGGGTGCAACTGGTGGAGACCTAGGGGTCACCTGTAACCTCATGCAGGAGCTGCAATAAATGGACTAAGGTCATAACAGTTCAAGTACAATACCTTACCTCATGGAGTCATTACTAGAGTGCCTGCAAACACCACAAAGACGATCATGGCTGATCCGATCGTGGACTCAGCTCCACTTCCCTGCCCGTTCCCCATAAACCCCTTGTCTTGCTGAGGGGCTTCGGGTGTGCAGAGAGACTGGAGAAGCTGGGATTGTTCTCCTTTAGCGCAGAGAAGGTTAAGGGGAGTGTGTGGTTGGGTTGGAGGGGAATGCGGTGGGAGGGAGTCGAGGGTTACGGGGGACCGGGCAGGGAAGTGGAGCTGAGGCCAAGTTCAGATCAGCCGTGATCGTATTGGATGGTGGAGCAGGCTCGAGGGGCCGAATGGCCGACGCCTGCTCCTATTTCTTAGGTAGGCGGTGTTTGCAGAACAAAATTGTTTAGATTCTTCCCCTTTGCCAGCAGAGACATCCTCGGCAACCATGGTTGCTAAGGGCTTTAGGGAGAACAAATAATCTAGGGAGGGTTGAGACTGTTGTAAGCGTCACTGGCAGTGTGAGGAGGGTGGCTGGAAGGGGGTGGATACAGTTGGAGAGAGAGATGGGCTGGGGGCGGAGGCCGTGTGAATACCTTCGACCGGGGATTGCTTTAACGTTGCAAGTCTTGTTCCAGAAACCGTGTCTCCCTGTGGCCCCTCCCCCCGCCTAGGTGAGGTGAACTCCAGTCCCCCCTCCACCCCTCCCTCCTTTACGGTGATTTATTGCCTGAACTGACCTGGGCGCAAACACTCATTCCCTCCGTGTGTCTGTGTGTGTGTGTGTGTGTGTGTGTCTGCAGCCCCACCCGCATTTGGCCACAGTTCCTGGTTACTGTAAACATGCGGACTACCCGTGCAGGGTTGTCGCTAAACCGCCGCTGTAACCCTTCCGGTGCCAGGTTGCAAACCTCGCCAAGCACACACCATGACTCAGTGGGAAGAGGATGACCTCGGCCTGGCATGGTACTGGGCCACGGGGACGGGGGCGGGGCACATAAGAAATAGGAGCAGGAGTAGGCCATACGGCCCCTCGAGCCTGCTCCGCCATTCAATACGATCATGGCTGATCCGATCATGGACTCACGTCCACTTCCCTGCCCGCCCCTTAATCCCTTATTGGTTAAGAAGCTGGCTATCTCTGTCTTAAATTTATTCAATGTCCCGGCTTCCACAGCATTCTGAGGCAGCGAATTCCACAGATTTACAACCCTCTGAGAGAAGAAATTCCTCCTCATCTCAGTTTTAAATGGGCGTCCCCTTATTCTAAGATCATGCCCCCTAGTTCTAGTCTCCCCCATCAGTGGAAACATCCTCCCTGCACGATCACAGGCACAACGCCAATGACTGCCGGGAGACCTCGGTTTTTCCAAGGAAGCAGCCATTTGGCCAAGAGCCCATTTGCCCATGGAGCCAGCACTCTCGCCTCTGAGTCAGAAGGTTGTGGGTTCAAGAGCGACTTGAGCACAGAAACTAGGCTGACACTCCCAGTGCAGTGCTGAGGGAGTGCCGCACTGTCGGAGGTGCCGTCTTTCAGATGAGACGTTAAACCGAGGCCCTCGTCTGCTCTCCCAGATGGACGTAAAAGATCCCACGGCCACTATTTCGAAGAAGAGCAGGGGAGTTCTCCCCGGTGTAAGGTTCGAAAATCCACGGCCGCATTTTATTGGAACAACCTAAGGACAAGAAAACTAAGAATGGGATTGTCCTATACATTTTAAATGAATATTTTTGGCCAAGTAAATTCCTCAGACCAGGCAGGCTGGGAAACGTGTGGGCAGATACAGACATTGTGGAGTCTGGCTCACAAGCGAGACAGAGGCACTAGCCAATGGGGGAAAAGTGCATTCTGGCAGGCCAATCAGGGGTCGAGTCGGGTCTGAAGTGGGTAAATCCTCAACCAATGGGGACTACCCGGCCCAGTTCGAAAATATGGCTCACCCCTAATCAAGTTATGAATGTGGACCATCATCTACCTAATTAATATGGACAGTGGACAATAGTCCTGAGATCACTGCGGTGATGGCCCATCAAAGGGGAGGCCCAAACCAATTGACTCCCAGGACTGTTACAATGGACCAGCAGACTTTGAGGCACCAATGTGCACTGAAACAATACCCCTGTCCTCACACCTACCTGTACCTGTGACATCTTCTGGTTAAATATTCAAAGCTATCTCCCCGCCCAAACTTACACAATGGACCACCAACTGAGCTTGGGCGCGAAAAGGCCGGAACTAAATTGGATACAAATATAGGACCTACGGAACCACCGGAGAGGAGGGAAGCAGCTGGAGCAGTAGGAGAAGGAGTCGAGGAGCAGTAGCAGTCACAGACAGACAGAAACCGAGAGAGAACGGAGACGGACTGTTACCGGCTGGGAAACCTACCATCGAACGGGCCCTGGACACGACTTGTGTGCAGAATATACAACCCAACTAACGAGAGGCCCAACATCGACTCAAGAAGCCGAGCCGCACACCGAACAACGCTCCGAGGTCAACCAGCTGAAGAACCGGAGACCGAAGTAACCGGGAGAGGCAACATTTACACCAGCTACCCCGTAAACCAACCATCCTAAGGATAAAATAATAACTGTCAAAAGGGATCGTAAGTATTATCCTGGGGTTTCTTTTCCCAACTGTCAGCCTCGGTCAGTCAGGTAAAAAGGGGGGTTTGGGTGGTGTTGGAAATGTCTTGTAAAGATTAAATTGTGTAAGGTTTTCGTTGTGTCCGTTTCTTCCCATAGATTTTCAGAGTTTATAAGTTTGTGTCAGATATGTGTGTTGATGAAGTTTGACCTTGTTGGAAACTTACCGTGGTTAATAAATTGGACTTACCCGTTTTTTTTCGTTCCAAGGACCACTTGTCTCTGAGTGTTTTGTTTTCCCTTGTGGAAGCTCATAATCCACCAAAATTCTGAGCTTAGAACCAGATCGGAGTGCTAGGGCGCTTCGAAACCGCCAGTTTAGTGGTCAGCGAGCCATAAGCTGCTGGACCGTCCCCTAGAAGGGACAGAGAGGACCAATACACCAACAGCCACCAAAGACCCCTGTAATTGGGCAGAGCAAAAACCCCCTACACTCACGGCCAGCCAGGTAGGAGCTCAGTGGGAGAATGAGCTTACCACCTCAGAGAGGGTGGTACTGGAAAAATCTAAAATGGAGGAGAGAATCACGGACTATGTTTTCTCCAAGGTCAATTTTGCCAAAACCTGGGTTCAGAACCTGACCAGGGCGCCACATCCAGCGGACACGGCAGCCCAGTGGACAGAGGGGCCTACACATAACAAAACGGTAGAAAAGGCAATTTGGCTGATATGTTTAACTAGGCAGGTTGGGGAGTTAGACCTCCAGGTAGGAAAATTACAGGAGGAATTAAAGGATGCTGTTATCACCTCAGCGGCTAGGGGGGCCGCGGGTACTAAGGTCACAGAAGAGTTAATAGAGGAAAGGAATAGAAGGGCACGGTTAGAGGAAATGTTCCGCAACCATCAGGAGTACCTGCAGAGTCAGGTTATGGTGTCACGGGCTACTGAACAGAAGTACAGGGAGCAGAATGCAGCTTATGCCCAGCAGGTCCAAGAGCTTCAGGTCCAATTAAGGGATTTGCGCACAGCCTCTAAAGTTAACACCGAAATAAGCCATGAGAAGGCAGATCATGAGCCCTGCCATAAGCGGATCCAATCCCTCCTCCAGGCTCTGTCCCGGGTAAAGGGGGCAGTCTGTCTGTTGGGGCCCAGGGAGGCAACCAACGAGTCAGGGTACTGGGGAGTGGAAGGGGATCCGGCGGCAGAGGACAGTCGACCGCCTCCTGAGGCGCGGGTAGTGTGTCCGGCAGGCCTTACGGAGGATCAGAGGGTGCAGCCCAAGAAACCCACAGGGCATGGGATCGGCCAGGTAGAGCCGGTCCAGCCAAAGGGGTATGGGACACCCGCAGAAAGGGTCGAGTCTGCAGATTTAAATTCAGAGGCAGTTGAGGCTGAGGAAAGGGGGGAGCCAGTGGTGGTGTCTGCCGCGGGACCGATGTGCCCGGCTGTGCAGAGGAAGTAGGGTCCCCCACAAGGTGCACAACCCCAAGGACCGCTGGGCAGTGAGTTTATCATTCCGCATTCAGTTGCTGCATTAAAGGCCATGGTGTCACATATCCCAAAGCTCACTAGGCTGGGAGATCCGTATGCTCACTTCCTGGAGATAGCGCAGGCAGTGGACATGAACACATGCGATAACGTGTATCAGTTAAAGTGCTCCTTTTTTTCATTGACGGGAAGATGTACCAGGCTCTTCCCCCAGATTGTCGCGGGGGACAAAGCACCCTCGCAGCACTACAAAGGGCTCTCCTAGAGGCCATGGAGTGGAACAAAGAGAGTCCCTTTGAAAGGATAGTGAAAACACGCCAGTTAGCAGGAGAGGCCCCACAGATATATGTGGATAGGCTATGGCTGGTCTACAGCACAGCATGTGGTGGCCTGCTTGTCAGAAACAACCTTACAGCGGACTAAAGGAAGCATGGTTTCACACCATAATTGCGAACAGTCACATCTAACTCGATTTTGAATATATCTAACGAACTGTCCTCAACAATTTCTGTGGTAGAGAATTCCATAGGTTCACAATTCTCTGACTGAAGAAGTTTCTCCTCATCTCGGTCCTAAATGGCTTACCCCTTATCCTTAGACTGTGTCCCCTGGTTCTGGACTTCCCCAACATCGGGAACATTCTTCCTGCATCTAACCTGTCCAATAATTTTATATGTTTCTCTGAGATCCCCTCTCATTCTTCTAAATGCCAGTGAATACATGCCCAGTCGATCCAGTCTCTCCTCATATGTCAGTCCTGCCATCCCGGGAATCAGTCTGGTGAACCTTCGTTGCACTCCCTCAATAGCAAGAATGTCCTTCCTCAGATCAGGAGACCAAAACTGCACACAATACTCAAGATGTGGTCTCACCAAGGCCCTGTACAACTGCAGTAAGACCTCCCTGCTCCTATACTCAAATCCCCTCGCTATGAAGGCCAGCATGCCATTAACTTTCTTTACTGCCTGCTGTACCTACATGCCAACCTTCAATGACTGATGTATCATGACACCCAGGTCTCGTTGCACCTCTCCTTTTAATAATCTGTTACCATTCAGATAATAATCTGCCTTCCTATTTTTTCCACCAAATTGGATAACCTCACATTTATCCACATAATACTGCATCTGCCATGCATTTGCCCACTCAACTAACCTGTCCAAGTCCCCCTGCAGCCTCTTAGCCTCCTTACAGCTCACACCACCTCCCAGCTTAGTGACATCTGCAAACTTGGAGATATTACATTCAATTCCTTTGTCCAAATCATTAATATATATTGTAAATAGCTGGGGTCCCAGCACTGAACCTTGTGGTACCCCACTAGTCACTGCCTACCATTCTGTAAAGAACCCGTTTATTCCCACTCTCTGCTTCCTGTCTGCCAACCAGTTCTCTATCCACGTCAATACATTACTCCCATATCATGCGCCTTAATTTTACACACTAATCTCTTGTGCGGGACCTTGTCAAAAGCCTTTTGAAAGTCCAAATACACCACATCCACTGGTTCTCCCTTGTCCACTCTACTAGTTACATCCTCAAAAAATTCTAGAAGATTTGTCAAGCATGATTTCCCTTTCATAAATCCATGCTGACTTGGATCGATCCTGTCACTGCTTTCCAAATGTGCTGCTATTACATCTTTAGTAATTGATTCCAACATTTTCCCCACTACCGATGTCAGGCTAACCGGTCTATAATTCCCTGTTTTCTTTCTCCCTCCTTTTTTAAAAAGTGGGGTTACATTAGCTACCCTCCAATGCATAGGAACTGAACCAGAGTCCATGGAATGTTGGAAAATGACCACCAAAGCATCTACTATTTCTAGGGCCACTTCCTTAAGTACTCTGGGATGCAGACTATTAGGCCCTGGGGATTTATCAGCCTTCAGTCCCTTCAATTTCCCTAACACCATTTCCTGACTAATAAGGATTTCCCTCAGTTCCCCCTTCTCACTAGACCCTCAGTCCCCTACTATTTCGTGTTTATTCGTGTCTTCCTTAGTGAAGACAGAACCAAAGTATTTGTTCAATTGGTCTGCCATTTCCTTGTATCCCATTATGAATTCCCCTGATTCTGACTGCAAAGGACCTACATTAGTCTTCACTAATCTTTTTCTCTTCACATATCTATAGAAGCTTTCGCCGTCAGTTTTTATGTTGCCTGCAATCTTACTCTCATACTCTATTTTCCCCCTCCTAATTAAACCCTTAGTCCTCCTCTGCTGAATTCTAAATTTCTCCCAGTCCTCAGATTTGCTGTTTTTTCTGGTCAATTAATATGCCTCTTCCTTGGATTTAACACTATCCTTAATTTCCCTTGTTAGCCAGGGTTGAGCCACCTTCCCTGTTTTATTCTTACTCCACACAGTTGTTGTAGTTCATCCATGTGATATTTAAATGTTTGCCATTGCCTATCCACCGTCAATCCTTTAAGTATCATTCTCCAGTCTATCCTAGCCAATTCACATCTCATACTGTCGAAGTTTCCTTTCTTTAAGTTCAGGGTCCTAGTCTCTGAATTAACTGTGTCATCTCCATCTTAATGAAGAATTCTACCATATTATGGTCACTCTTCCCCAAGGGGCCTCGCACGACTAGATTGCTAATTAATCCTCTCTCGTTGCACAAGACCCAGTCGAGGATGGCCAGCTCTCTAGTTGGTTCCTCGACATATTGGTCTAGAAAACCATCCCTTATACACTCCAGGAAATCCTCCTCCACCATATTGGTACCAGTTTGATTAGCCCAATCAATATGTAGATTAAAGTCACCCATGATAACTGCTGTACCCTTATTGCACGCGTCCCTAATTTCCTGTTTGATGCCATCCCCAACCTCCCTACTACTGTTTGGTGGTCTGTACACAACTCCCACTAGCATTTTCTGCCCTTTGGTGTTTCGCAGCTCTACCAGATTCCACATCATCCAAGCTGGGCGGGGGACGGGGGTGGGGGAGGGGGTGCGGGGGGCGGTGGAGGGTGAAGGAAAATAAGACACTCTTAGAAAAGGGACAAACAAATCTTGTCAAATGGCAACGGAATTGACTGATCCTGTTACTGAGACTATGTGTATAAATAAAATATATTTTCTATCGTAACCTTCACAATGCCCCAAATGCTTTACAGCCAATCAAGTACATTTGGAGTGTACTTTGAAGTGCAGTCACTGTTGTAATGTGGGAAACACAGTAGCCAATTTATGCACAGCAAGCTCCCACACACAGCAATGTGATAATGAACAGATATTCTGCTTTAGTGATGTTGTTTGAGGGATAAATATTGCCCCCCAGGGCATCGGGTATAACTCCCTTGCTCTTCGAAATAATGCCATGGGATCTTTTACGTCCACCTGAGAGAGCAGACAGGGCCTCGGTTTAACGTCTCATCCGAAAGATGGCACCTCCAACAGTGCAGCACTCCCTCAGCACTGCACTGGAGTGTCAGTTTAGATTTTGAGTTCAAGTCTCTGGAGTGGGACTTGAACCCACAACCTTCTGAGTCAGAGGTGAGAGTGCTG
Source organism: Pristiophorus japonicus (assembly GCF_044704955.1). NCBI lineage: Eukaryota > Metazoa > Chordata > Chondrichthyes > Pristiophoridae > Pristiophorus > Pristiophorus japonicus. Next base: position 90,839,856 of record NC_091995.1, read on the forward strand.
CCCACTGAGCCACAGTTATGTGGAGTTTAGAAAAAGGAGAGGAGATCTAATTGTATCTGAAAGCACTTGACAGGGTAGATGCAGGGAGGGTGTTTCCCCCCGGGCTGGGGAGTCTAGAACCAGGGGTCTCAGTCTCAGGATAAGGGGTCGGCCATTTAGGACTGAGATGAGGAGAAACTTCTTCACTCAGAGGGTGGTGAGTCTTTGAAATTCTCTGCCCCAGAGGGCTGTGGAGACTCAGTCTTTGAGTATATTCAAGGCTGAGATCGATAAGATTTTTGGACTCTCGGGCAATCGAGGGACAGTGAGATCGGGCGGGAAAGTGGAGTTGAAGTCGAAGATCTGCCGTGATCGCATTGAATGGCAGAGCAAGTTCGAGGGGCCGAATGGCCGACTCCTGCTCCAATTCTTATGTTCTTAAATATCGCAAAGAAGGGCTTGGATTCAAACACGGAGTGTGCAGCAAATTTCCCCCATGTGCTCCAACACAGACCTTTCCTGCCCCGGTGTTTGGGGGGGGGGGCAAATCCTACTGCTGGGTATCTGCGAGATGCAGTAAGTCACCTCGACAAGGGTTAACCCTTACCACTGGACCAAGGCCTCGCTCTGTCAAGCCCCGTGTGGTGGCTGGTGTGCAACGGCCACCCCACGTTAAAACAATCCACCCACAGGCATCTTCCACCCTCACGGAATAAGTTTTTATATGGCCTGTACTAAAATACGCAGATTACGCCATCGTACAAAGGTACGCAGGCGTTCTGGGTGTGCACAGACTGAGATTGAAGCAGTTCAGTCAGGTTGCTGCTCAAAGCAGGCTTTTCAATTATTGCAGCTTCTATTCGCTTTTTTTATTTTAAGGGGAGCATGTTGGCAAGTGGGAAGCCTTTAATTATTGACCAGGCAAAACCCGAACTTCAGTCACAGGGTGAATGAGCAAACAGTAAATCACAGGGGGGACATTGATCGGGCTATGTTGAAGTGTTAAAAAGTTTGCCAGCAAGGTTTGAAAGTGTGCAGACCGTGACCGTGTGTTGGGGGGGCATCAGGCCCAGTGACAAGATTCTGTCTGGGAATAAATAAAGGACGTTCAGGGTGGGAGGGGAGAGCCCCCCACACCTGAGAAGGACGAGAGAGGTCCTCAGGGAGGTCTGCCTCGTCGGTTAATAATAAACTTGCTGTCAGGTTGGGCTGGATTTACGACTTGGGCGTAGCCTTTGATTCCGAAATCCAGACGCTTGACAAGCAGAGCTGAGCCCCCGCCCCACTCAATTGAGAAAGGATTAACAGAAAAAAGCAGCATTGGAATGCTGCGCCGTTGCATTGCGAAGGGACAGGAATGGCAGGTGCAGTGGCTTCGGTGAGGCGGGGCTACCGCCGAATGCGTGCCTTACCGTCTTGAGGCGTGAGGTCAGCGATCTGGCTCCGCACCCTCCTGCCGGAGCTTAACTCTCAGAGAACCGCAAGTCAAGGGGGAGAAAAGTTCACACAACACACAGGCTGGCAAAGAGGAAAGCAGCACACCGCGACTTGCGAGATCTCTGTCCTTACCGCTGGGAGCATCATCACTGCATTTGTGGATTTTATTGAACTGACTGCAGGAAGACCTCCTGCCGAATCGATTGTAAGTTTATCTGGAAATGCATTTTTTTTTCAAACTTCTCACTCCTGTTAACCCTTTCCAGTGCACGGTGGCTGTTGTCTTAACCAACAAGCCAAGTGCTCCCCGAACAACAAATACTTCCCCTCCAGTGTGGAAGGGAGAGGGTGGGGGGGGTGGTTTGTGGGGGGTTTGTGAGGTGGGGTGGTTTGTGGTGTGGTGTGGTGTGGGGTGGGGGGTTTGTGAGGTGGGGTGGTTTGTGGTGTGAGGTGGGGTGGTTTGTGGTGTGGTGTGGAGTGGGGGGTTTGTGGGGTGGGGGGTTTGTGGGGTGGGGTGGTTTGTGGTGTAGGGTGGGGTGGGGGGTTTGTGGGGTGGGGTGGTTTGTGGTGTAGGGTGGGGTGGGGGGTTTGTGGGGTGGGGTGGGGTGTTTGTGGTGTAGGGTGGGGGGTTTGTGGGGTGGGGTGGGGTGGTTTGTGGTGTAGGGTGGGGTGGGGGGTTTGTGGGGTGGGGGTGCTGGCACAGCTCTCCTCCCACATTCGACGAAAAAGATTTATATAGCGCCTTTGACGACTGCCAGACTTCCCAAAGCGCTCCACAGCCGATGAAGTACTTTATTGAAGTGCAGTCACTGTTGCAATGTGGGAAACGCGGCAGCCAATTTGCGCACAGCAAGCTCCCACAAATATTAGCATGATGATGACCAGATAACCTGTTTTTTATTATGTTGATTGAGGGATAAATATTGGCCCCAGGACACCGGGGATAACTCCCCTGCTCTTCTTCGAAATAGTGCCACGGGATCTTTTACATCCACTGGAGATGGAAGACGCATATAGGTTTAATGTCGCATCCAAAAGACAGCATTCTGACAGTGTGGCACTCCCTCAGCAGTGTCAGCCTGGATTTTTATGCTCAAGTTCCTGGAGTGGGAATTGAACCCACAACCTTCTGATTCAGAAGTGAGTGTGCTGCCCACTGAGCCACAGCTGACACTGTAAAGCTAACATCGCCCGGTGAAACACAACCATTCGGACCCTACTTTGAAACTTATGAAAGCTAATTTTCGGGGATGTGGGCGTCGCTGGCCAGGCCGGCATTTATTGCCCATCCCTAATTGCCCCTCGAGAAGGTGGTGGTGAGCCGCCTTCTTGAACCGCTGCAGTCCGTGTGGTGAAGGTGCTCCCACAGTGCTGTTAGGGAGGAAGTTCCAGGATTATGATCCACGGACCATGGAGGAACTGGGAGGGGAACGTGGAGCTGGTGGTGTTCCCAGGCACCTGCTGCCCTTGTCCTTCCAGGTGGTGGAGGCTGTGGGTTTGGGAGGTGTTCCTCGGACTGTGCTAACTTAGTTGACCTCTGACAAGTGGGTCAATAACCAGAGATCATCGATTTAAAATCATCGGCAAAAGATCTCGAGGGGAGATCATCCAAAACTAGAGGTGATCCAAAATTCGGCTGCCCCGTGTCCTAACTCGCACCGAGTCCCACACACCCATCACCCCCTGTGCTCGCTGCCCCGTGTCCTAACTCGCACCGAGTCCCGCTCACCCATCACCCCCTGTGCTCGCTGCCCCGTGTCCTAACTCGCACCAAGTCCCGCTCACCCATCACCCCCTGTGCTCGCTGCCCCGTGTCCTAACTCACACCGAGTCCCGCTCACCCATCACCCCCTGTGCTCACTGCCCATGTCCTAACTCGCACCGAGTCCCGCTCACCCATCACCCCCTGTGCTCGCTGCCCCGTGTCCTAACTCACACCGAGTCCCGCTCACCCATCACCCCCTGTGCTCGCTGCCCCGGGTCCTAACTCACACCGAGTCCCGCTCACCCATCACCCCCTGTGCTCGCTGCCCCGGGTCCTAACTCGTACCGAGTTCCGCTCACGCATCACCCCCTGTGCTCGCTGCCCTGTGTCCTAACTCGCACCAAGTCCCGCTCACCCATCACCCACTGTGCTCACTGCCATGTGTCCTAACTCGCACCCAGTCGTCCCGCTCACCCATCACCCCCCGTGCTCGCTGCCCCGTGTCCTAACTCGCACCATGTCCCGCTCACCCATCACCCCCTGTGCTCACTGACCTACATTGGTTCCCGGTTAAGCAACGCATCGATTTCAAAATTCTCACCCTTGTTTTCAAATCCCTCCATGGCCCTCGCCTCTCCCTATCTCTGTAATCTCCTCCAGCCCCACAACCCCCCGCGATGTCTGCGCTCCTCTAATTCTGCCTCTCATGAGCATCCCTGATTATAATCGCTCCACCATTGGTGGCCGTGCTTTCTGTTGCCTGGGCCCCAAGCTCTGGAACTCCCTCCCTAAACCTCTACCTCTCTTTCCTCCTTCAAGACGCTCCTTAAAACCTACCTCTTTGACCAAGCTTTTGGTCATCTGCTGTAATTTCTTCTCATGTGACTTGGTGTCACATTTTATCTGTTTTGTCTTATAAGACTCCTGTGAAGCGCCTTGGGACGGTTCACTACGTTGAAGGCGCTATATAGATACAAGTTGTTGTTGTTGAGACAAGGAGAAATGCTTTTTCAGTCAGAGAGCTGTCAGGATCTGGAACGTTTTACCTGAAATCTGTTGCCATCAATAATTTTAGATGGAATTGAGGGTCATGGACAAACACCAGGTTCTGCCCTCTCACGGAGCCAGCACAGGCACGACGGGCCGAATGGCTCCCGTCTGTTCTGTAATTCTCTATGACTCTGTCAGGGCAGAAGTCAGAGTGCTACAATCGGCGATGGTGCCTCTGGGCCAGGGAAGGGCGATCGTTAATTAATGATCTTTACAAATCGCTGGTTAGACCTCAGCAGGTGCATTGTCTTCCATTCCGGGCACCACCCTTTGGGACGGTTGTCAAAGGGCTTGGAGAGGGTGCAGATGAGCTTCGCCAGAACGGTACCAGGGAATTGGGGGGGGGGGGTCTCTTCAGCTGTGTGGAGAGACTGGAGAGGCTGGGGGTTTGGTGGTCTCAGAGCGGAGTAGGTTTAGGGGAGATTTGACAGGGGCGCGCAAAGTGTTCTGACAGAGTAAATCATGGAGAACCTGTTTCCAGTGGCACAAGGGTCACCAACCAGAGGACACGGGTTTAAGGCGATTGGCAAAAGAACCACATGTGAGATAAGAGAATGTTTTTTTTTTACGCGGCGAGTCATGATCTGGAACGCGCTGCCTGAAAGGGCGGTGGAAGCCGATTCAATAGAATCTTCAAAAGGGAGTTGTGTTTATAGCTGAAAATGAAATATTTGCAGGACTGTGGGGAAAGAGCAGGAGGGAGTGGGACCAATGGGATCGCTCTTTCAAAGAGCCGACACAGATACGATGGGCTGAATGGCCTGCTCCCCTGCTGCATCATTCTCCGATTTCAGCTGGAAAGTATGTCAATGTGGGCACTGGGTGTGGATTATAGAGAGAGCTTTCACTTATATAAGCACTTTGTCTCCTTCGGCTTGTGCCGAAGAGCTTCGCAGCCAATGAATTAATTTTGAGCGGTAGTCACTGTTGTTGGATAGACCAGTGCAGCAACGTACCAAGGTCCCACAGCCAGCAAGGAGATAAGTGGCCTGATAATCTGGTCACTTTGTCTGGTGCTGTTGGGTGGGGGAGGATTGCTCATCAGGAGACCCAAGTAACTCGATCCTTCACTCTGTAGGATCCTGCGATCTTTAACATCCAACAGTCAGACGGGACCTCACTTTAAGAACACAAGAACCGAAGAAACAGGAGCAGGAGTCGGCCATTCGGCCCCTCGAGCCTGCTCCGCCATTCAATAAGATCGTGGCTGATCTGACCTTGACCTCAACTCCACTTCCCTGCCCGCTCCTCATAACCCTTGACTCCCAGTGCAGCGCTGAGGGAGTGCCGCACTGTCGGAGGTGCCATCTTTCAGATGAGACGTTAAACCGAGGCCCCGTCCGCCCCCTCAGGTGGACGTAAAAGATCCCATGGCACAATTTCGAAGAAGAGCAGGGGAGCTATCCCCGGTGTCCTGGCCAATATTTATCCCTCAATTAGCATTAATTTTTTTTAAAGTTTTTCTGGGTAATTATCACATTGCTATTTATGAGAGCTTGCTGTGCGCAAATTAGCTCCATGTTTCATACATTACAGCAATGGCTACATTTCAAAAAGTACTTCATTGGCCATAAAGCATTTGGAATGTCTTGAGGTCGTGAAAGAGGCTCCATACATAAAAAAAGAAAGAAAGAAAGACTTGCATTTAGATAGCGCCTTTCACGACCACTGGATGTCCCAAAGCGCTTTACAGCCAATGCAGTACTTTTGGAGTGTAGTCACTGTTGTAATGTGGGAAACGCGGCAGCCAATTTGCGCACAGCAAGCTCCCACAAACAGCAATGCGATAATGACCCAGATAATCTGTTTTTTTGTTATGTTGATTGAGGGATAAATATTGGCCCCAGGACACCGGGGATAACTCCCCTGCTCTTCTTCAAAACAGTGCCGTGGGATCTTTTACATCCACCTGAGAGAGCAGACGGGGCCTCGGTTTAGCATCTCATCTGAAAGACGGCACCTCCGACAGTGCGGCACTCCCTCAACATTGCACTGGAGGGTCGGCCTAGGTTTACGTGCTCAAGTCCCTGGAGCGAGACTTGAACCCACAACCTTCTGACTCCGAGGCGAGAGAGTGTGCTGCCCACTGAGCCACGGCTGGGAAATGCAAGCCTTTCTTTTGCCTTTTGTTTTGCGAGATTGGGGATAAGGTTCGAGGTTGGGGCAGACGAGTGGGAGCGTTACTCTGTTTCTGACAGAGTGTACCTGATGTGGGAGAGCTTACTGTTGACATATATTGTCTCTATCCCATCACCACCAATCACATCACACCACTTCCATGTGCAAGCAAAATGTTTTTGCTTTTTTGTAAATGGGTTTCATTCGGGTTGGTTCTTGGGGTGAAGTGTCGGGGGGGCGGGGTCGTAGCGATTCTGTGAGACCGACGTATTTGCTAATTCTGCCGATCCATAGTAGGAGACTCATCGTTGTTAGCCGTGGCTCAGTGGGCAACACACTCGTCTCCAAGTCGTGGGTTCAAGTCCCATTCCAGGGACTTGAGCACTTAAATCTAAGGTCACACTCCCAGTGTAGTGCTAAGAGAGTGCTGCACTGTCAGAGGGGCAGCACTGAGGGAGTGCCGCACTGTCGAAGGGGCAGTACTGAGGGAGTGCCGCACTGTCGGAGGGGCAGTACTGAGGGAGTGCCGCACTGTCGGAGGGGCAGTACTGAGGGAGTACTGTACTGTCGGAGGGGCAGTACTGAGGGAGTACTGTACTGTCAGAGGGGCAGTACTGAGGGAATACTGCACTGTCGGAGGGGCAGTACTGAGGGAGTACTGCACTGCCGGAGGGGCAGTACTGAGGGAGCGCCGCACTGCCGGAGGGGCAGTACTGAGGGAGTACTGCACTGTCGATGAGGGAGCGCCGCACTGTCGGAGGGGCAGTACTGAGGGAGCGCCGGAGGGGCAGTACTGAGGGAGCGCCGCACTGCCGGAGGGGCAGTACTGAGGGAGCGCCGCACTGCCGGAGGGGCAGTACTGAGGGAGCGCCGCACTGCCGGAGGGGCAGTACTGAGGGAGCGCCGCACTGCCGGAGGGGCAGTACTGAGGGAGCGCCGCACTGCCGGAGGGGCAGTACTGAGGGAGCGCCGCACTGCCGGAGGGGCAGTACCGAGGGAGTGCCACACTGTCGGAGGGGCAGCGCTGAGGGAGCGCTGCATTGGTGGAGGGGCAGTACTGGGGGAGCGCTGCACTGTCAGAAGTGCTGACTTTCAAATGCGACTTTAATCCGAGGCCCCGTCTGCCTTCTCGGACGTAAAAGATGCTGTGGCCACTATTTCAAATAAACAATATTTAGCCCTCAACCAACACCTATAAACAGGTGATCTGGTCATTGTCCGATTGCTGTTTGTGGGAGATTGCTGCAGGCATAAATTGGCTGCCGCGTTTCCCGACATAATAACAGTGACTGCACTTCAAAAGTACTTCATTGGCTGTAACGTGCTTTTGGGATGCCCTGAGGCTGTGAAAGGCGCTGTATAAATCATGACGGAAACTTTCTGTCAGGCTGTATTGTCGGAATGCAATCAGGGCAGTCGAGTGGAAGCCATGGAAACGCAATGGAGAATCGGAAACACTAAAAATAAGGGTGGTGATACCAGCGGTGACTCACTCTCCAACATCTCTGGATATTATTGTGTAAAGCTGACCTTTGAACTACCCAATTGCAATGAGGTCATCAAGGCAAACGCAATCACTGTAGCTGTCAGACACCTTAACATCACTGACTGGTGTAAGTAGGAACTTATTTAAACATTCACTCTGTTTGTACAAGAGGCTGGCTCACATCTTGCACAATTCCGTTGCAAAATCTTTATGGACGTAATGAAACTGACTGAGATTTTTCTTAAGACTGTGATATTTTTCTTACGACATCACAAACACACACATACAAGATGGCTCCACTGCACACGCACCTGTCAGGTGACCTAGTCACATGACCCTTTTACTATATTGACATCAGTAGTCCACTAGGTGGAGCAGTAGTCCACTTGGCGGCGCTCTATATCACAAAGACTTGTTCCCGCACCTTCCATTTCGACACTTCCCTCTCACCTGCCTGTTGGGATTCCCCTGTGCCTCACGTTGTTCACTAATGCAAAGGATAGATGTAGAAAAATCCACTTGTATGTGGCTCAGCGTGTGTGTGTGTCTCAGTGTCAGCTCCTGTACATGTACCGTACGCACCGGGTAAAAAGGATCTATTTATTCCCGCCCCCTCACCCCCACATACTGAATAAAATGGCCCGTGTGTGTAAATGTACTCTGTAAACTGGGTACGCGATATGCTCATCACATCGGAGGAGCTGGTATCTGGGAGGGGACAGGCTGCGTTGTCAATGCGGCTGGTATTAATTGGGATCTCACAAGGGTTCAACAAATATGTCCACGTCTTCGACATTAGTGATGGACAGCTCCCTCTTGATCACAGTCTGACTTGTGAACTTGGGTCTTCTTTGGCAGGTTCTCCCTTTCACACTGCATCACTGTCACACTGCGTCACTGTCACACCGAGTCACTGTCGCACCGCATCACTGTCACGTCACATCAGTGTCACATCATGTTACTGTCACACCGCGTCACTGTCACACCGAGTCACTGTCGCACCGCATCACTGTCACGTCACTGTCACGTCACATCACTGTCACATCGCGTTACTGTCACACCGCATCACTGTCACGTCACTGTCACGTCACATCACTGTCACATCGCGTTACTGTCACACCGCGTCACTGTCACGTTACTGTCACATCACGTCACTTTCGCACCACGTCGCTGTCACGTCACATCACGTTACTGTCACACTGTGTCACTGTCACACCGCGTCACTGCCACGTTACTGTCACATCACGTCACTTTCGCACCACGTCGCTGTCACGTCACATCACGTTACTGTCACACTGTGTCACTGTCACACCGCGTCACTGTCACGTTACTGTCACATCACGTCACTTTCGCACCACGTCGCTGTCACGTCACATCACGTTACTGTCACACTGCGTCACTGTCACATCAAGTCACTGTCACAGGCGTCACTGACCATTAACATAACCACCATGCTACTGTAGGAGTTGGAGTTTAGAAGAATGAGAGGTGATGTTATTGAAACGTATAAGATTCTGAGGGTGCTGGACAGGTTAGATGCTGAGAGGATGTTTCCCCTTGGGGGGGGGGGGGGGGGGGAATCGAGATCTAGGGGGCGTAGTCTCAGAATAAGGGACCGCCCATTCAAGACGGAGATGAGGAGGAATTTCTTCTCTCAGAGGGTCATGAATATTTGGAATTCTCTACCCCAGAGAGCTGTGGAGGCTGGGTCATTGAATATATTTAAGGTGGAGATAGACAGATAAGGGAGTCGAGGGTTATGGGGAGCGGGCGGGGAAGTGGAGTTGAGGCCAAGACCAGATCAGCCATGATCTTATTGAATGGCGCAGCAGGCTCAAGGGGCTGAATGGCCGACACCTGCTCCGAATTCTTATGTTCTTATGTCATCATCATAGGCAGTCCCTCAAAATCGAGGAAGACTTGCTTCCACTCTTAAAATGAATCCTTAGGTGGCTAAACAGTCCAATACGAGAGCTACAGTCCTTGTCACAGGTGGAACAGACAGTCGTTGAGGGAATGGGTGGGTGGGACAGGTTTGCCGCATGTTCTTTCCGCTGCCCGCGCTTGATTTCTGCATGTTCTCGGCGACGAGACTCGAGGTGCTCAGCGCCCTCCCGGATGCACTTCCTCCACTTAGGGCGGTCTTTGGCCAGGGACTCCCAGGTGTCGGTGGGGATGTTGCACTTTATCAGGGAGGCTTTGAGGGTGTCCCTGTAACGTTTCCTCTGCCCGCCTTTGGCTCGTTTGCCGTGAAGGAGTTCCGAGTAGAGCGCTTGCTTTGGGAGTCTCGTGTCTGGCATGCGAACAATGTGGCCCGCCCAGCAGTAAGTTCTTTTGTATCTCAGAGGTGATTGCATAACGATACACTCCTGGCACTGACCTCTGCAGCAAGGCAAACATTGAGGAGGGAAAAAAACATAATAACAGTTTAATCAGCTCGTGCATCAGAATGAAACCTAGGTGCAGCTTTCAATAAAGAAATGCAACTGGGTTTCTAGAATGTTCTGCTGTCTGCAGGAGAGATATGACACTGGGATTGGCTGGGCTCAGTGGATTGTGGGCCTGCCTATGATTATTCTCTTGCATCTCCCAGGAGATATTCACTTATCTGCACACCACCTTCCTCAGTCCCAATGTTCGAAACTCATCCAATTCATTCTCATATTGCAAAGTACCAAATCCCTTTCCATTCACTCCCACTGTTCCAAATCCCAGTGGTCCAAACCTCTTCCTGTCCATTCCCATTGTACGGCATCACAACAAACTGAGCTTCTTCTCATTAACTTTCATGCTACTGATCCAGATTCCTTTCAATTCACTCCCAATAGGAAGAGTCCCAAAGGTCTAAACCCTTTCCCATTTGCTCCCATTGCAGGGAATCCCAATAGGGCCCAATTCCTTCCAATTCCATTCTACAGATTCTACAGATACTTAACAGACTCAATTACTTCCTATTCATAAGAACAGAAGAAATAGGAGCAGGAGTCGGCCATTCAGCCCCTCGAGCCTGCTCCACCATTCAATAAGGTCATGGCTGATCTGATCATGGACTCAGTTCCACTTCCCTGCTCGCTCCCCATAACCCTTCACTCCCTTATCGCTCAAAAATCTATCTAGCTCCGCCTTAAATATATTCAATGACCCAGCCTCCACAGCTCTCTGGGGCAGAGAATTCCATAGATTTACAACCCTCTGAGAGAAGAAATTCTTCCTCATCTCCGTTTTAAATGGACGGCCCCTTAGTCTAAGACTATGTCCCCTAGTTTCAGCCTTCCCCATCAGTGGAAATATCCTCTCTGCATCCACCTTGTCGAGCCCCCTCATTAGTTTATATGTTTCGATAAGATCACCTCTCATTCTTCTGAACTCCAATGCGTATAGGCTCAACCTATCTTCATAAGTCAACCCCTTCATCTCCGGAATCAACCTAGTGAACCTCCTCTGAACAGCCTCCAATGCAAGTATATCCTTCCTTGAATAGAGACCAGTACTCCAGGTGTGGCCTCACCAATACCCTGTACAGTTATAGCAGGACTTCTCTGCTTTTATACTCTATCCCCCTTGCAATAAAGGCCAACATTCCATTTGCCTTCCTGATTACTTGCTGTACCTGCATACTAACTTTTTGTGCTTCATGCACAAGGATTCATCCCAATGAATGGAATTCTGATCAAACAAATTCCTCCAAATTTATTCCAACAGTATGGAATCCCAATGGACGAACTCCCTTCCTAGAGCTACGGCTTAGTGTTGGCACAATGAGCCAAAAGGTCATGGGTTCAAGTCCCACTTCAGATAGCCATGCCTGATATATATTTCTTTTTTTTGGCTTATAACAGAAATTGTGAAATTTGAACATTCTTTTAAGTGGGTTAATGTAGAATTAAAATTTGTTCCGACTGACACCATTTAACAAAACTAAACATTGTGCAGCAAAATAAATCAGTTACGATCTTAGAAATTAATAAACGGCATAATGTCTCTGATTTTCTCTCATGACAACATAAGAAATAGGAGCAGGAGTCGGCCATTCGGCCCCTCGAGCCTGCTCCGCCATTCAATGAGATCCTGGCTGATCTTCGACCTCAACTCCACTTTCCCGCCCGATCCCCATATCCCTCGATTTCCTTAATCTCCAAAAATCTATCGATCTCTGTCTTGAATATAGTCAACAGCTGAGCCTCCACAGCCCTCTGGGGCAGAGAATTCCAAAGATTCACCACCCTCTGAGTGAAGAAATGTCTCCTCATCTCAGTCCTAAATGGCCGACCCCTTATTCTGAGACTGTGGGACCCCTGGTTCTAGACTCCCCAGCCCGGGGGGAAACATCCTCCCTGCATCTACCCTGTCAAGCCCTGTAAGAAATTTGTATGTTTCAATGAGATAACCTCTCATTCTTCTAAATTCTAGAGAATATCGGCTTAGTCTACTTGACCTCCGAACTATCAAACTCCTTCTCTTCATCAGTCTTCACTTCTCCCAACAATCTTTAGCTTTTCTTAAAGTGTTAGCCGTGGCTCAGTGGGCAGCACTCTCGCTTCTGAGTCAGAAGGTTGTGGGTTCAAGTCCCACTCAATGGACTTAAGCACAAAAATTTAGGCTGACACTCCCGGTGCAGTGCTGAGGGAGTGCCGCACTGTCGGAGGTGCCGTCTTTTGGATGAGATGTTAAACCGAGGCCCTGTCTGCTCTCTCAGGTGGATGTAAAAGATCCCGTGGGCACTATTTCGAAGAAGAGCAGGGGGGTTATCCCCAGTGTCCTGGGGCCAATATTTATCCTCCAAATAAACATAAGAAAAACAGATGATCTGGGTCATTACCACATTGCTGTGTGTGGGAGCTTGCTGTGCGCAAATTGGCTGCTGCCTTTCCCACATTACAACAGTGACTACACTCCAAAAGTACTTCATTGGCTGTAAAGCACTTTGAGACATCCGGTGGTTGTGAAAGGCGCGATATAAATGCAAGTCCTTCCTTTTTTCTTCTTTAAAGCTGTTTTTACTCAATTCGTTTTTTTCCGACCTTCCCAGCGTCCTGCACTGTGGAACTTTTGCTCTTCACCTTGGTGTCAAAAGTTAAAAACAAATGGGGGCATCGGTCAGAATGTTAAATGTTTTTATTTAAATCTCTTCAGTCACATTCCAACATTTTCAAACACCGCATCAAATTCTTTCTCGCACTGGAACCCGCCCCCTCACAGCACTGTGGGAGCACCTTCACCACACGGACTGCGGTGGTTCAAGGTTCACCACCTTCTCCGGGGCAATTAGGGATGGGCAATAAATGCCAGCCCTTGCCAGCGACGCCCACATCCCAGGCTGGTACTGAATAAAGTCTGAAAACATTTGCTCATTCCAGCACTGCAAAGTCTTACCAAGTATTCACAGTGCAGAAACAGACCATTCGGCTGAGCAGGACGTTATGATCCACAATAGCCTCCTCCCACTCCTCTTCGACAAGGTTAAAGTGCGGTGTGGTACAGTTGGAGAGCATGTAATGAGAAGTTTGACCAAGGTTATAAAATGGTGGAGCGTGGGTATTTTGGAAATGTACTCATGCGATGTGGGTGTCGCTGGCAAGGCCGGCATTTATTGCCCATCCCTAATTGCCCCTTGAGAAGGTGGTGGTGAGCCGCCTTCTTGAACCGCTGCAGTCCCGTGTGGTGAAGGTGCTCCCACAGTGCTGTTAGGGAGGGAGTTCCAGTGTGGGAAAGAATTTTATGAGGTGCTAAAAAATGGCGGAATGTGATGGAAGAGAGTTTAACAGGCCATTTGACCACGTGTAGTGTTATTCATGGAAACAGAGAAACATAGAAAATAGGTGCAGGAGCAGGCCATTCGGCCCTTCGAGACTGCACCACCATTCAATATGATCATGGCTGATCATTCACCTCAGTACCCCTTTCCAGCTTTCTCTCCATACTCCTTGATCCCTTTAGCCGCAAGGGCCATATCTAACTCCCTCTTGAATATATCCAATGAACTGGCATCTACAACTCTCTGCGATAGGGAATTCCACAGGTTAACAACTCTCTGGGTGAAGAAGTTTCTCCTCATCTCAGAGCCATACAGAGTTAAACTCCCTCTACACTGTCCCATCAAATGCTCCCAGGGCAGGTACAGTATGAGTTAGATACACTGTCCCATCAAACACTCCCAGGACAGGTACAGTATGGGTTAGATACAGAGTAAAGCTCCCTCTACACTGTCCCATCAAACACTCCCAGGGCAGGTACAGCTCGGGGTTAGATACAGAGTAAAGCTCCCTCTAAACTGTCCCATCAAACACTCCCAGGGCAGGTACAGCACGGGGTAAGATACAGAGTAAAGCTCCCTCTACACTCTCCCATCAAACACTCCCAGGGCAGGTACAGCACGGGGTTAGATACAGAGTAAAGCTCCCTCTACACTGTCCCATCAAACACTCCAGGGCAGATACAGCATGGGTTAGGTGTAGAATAAAACTCTACTCAACCTAACCATTGAACCTTAACCCCAATGTTAGAAAAACACCTCCCACTGTACTAGGGTGAAATTGGCATTTTTGAGCCAGCTAATTCCTGTAGCCAATCACGATGGAGGTCAGAAACCTGGCTGGATAAATCAATGGACAGTGCTGTGTGTGGGAAGAGGTGGGGATGAGGGTGAATCAAGCCACAGGAAGAGGTTGCTCTGCGACCTTTCATTATTTGTTTTTCTATTTTAACAAGTCCTTTCAATTTTTTTCCTTCAGAATTTTGCTGAAGCTGAGATCAGCGATGAGTTACGGGTCCAGAGACCGAAGCGGCTTCTTCCAGCATGGGTAGGTCTATGTTACTCGACGCTTGCATCTGGTACCTTGCACACAACGCACGTCATCCGTAGAGTGGGGCGCGTTCATGGAGAGTGGGGAGCAGAAGGGGAGTGAGTGACGGAATGTGTGTGAGCGATTGCGTGTATCTGTTTGTGTGTGTGTGTGCTCGACTACAATCATAAAATAGAATCATAAAAGGGTTACAGCACAGAAGGAGGCCATTCGGCCCGTCGAGCCCGTGCCGGCTCTCTGCAAGAGCACCTCAGCCAGTCCCACTCCCCCCCGCCCTTTCCCCGTAGCCCTGCAATTTTTTTTCTTTCAGGTACTTATCCAACTCCCTTTTGAAAGCCGCGATTGAGTCTGCCTCCACCGCCCTCTCAGGCAGCGCATTCCAGATCCTAACCACTCGCTGCGTAAAAACTTTTTTCCTCGTGTCGTCTTTGGTTCTTCTGCCAATCGCCTTAAATCTGTGTCCCTCTGGTTCTCGACCCTTCCACCAATGGGAACAGTTTCTCTCTCTCTACTCTGTCCAGACCCCTCATTACAACAGAATGACTACACCCTTGCTACTAAAAACAGTTTCTACTGATTTATGTGTCAGCCGTGGCTCAGTGGGCAGCACCCTCACCTCTTGAGTCAGAAGGTTGTGGGTTCAAGTCCCACTCCAGCGACTTGAGCACATAAATCTAGGCTGACACTCCCAGTGCAGTGCTGAGGGAGCGCCGCACTGTCAGAGGTGCCGTCTTTCGGATGAGACGTTAAACCGAGGCCCCGTCTGCTCTCAGGGGGACGTAAAAGATCCCACGACCACTATCTCGAAGAAGAGCAGGGGAGTTATCTGCGGTGTCCTGGGCCAATATTTATCCCTCAATCAACATAATGGAAAAAGCAGATTATCTGGGTCATTATCACATTGCTGTTTGTGGGAGCTTGCTGTGTGCAAATTCGCTGCCGCGTTTCCCACATTACAACAGTGACCACACTCCAAAAGTACTTCATTGGCTGTAAAGTGCTTTGAGACGTCCGGTGGTCTGTGAAAGGCGCTATATAAATGCGAGTCTTTCTTTCAAACATTGAACACCCATGCTAAATCTCCCCACGACCTTTGCTGCTGTGAAGAGAACAATCCCGGCTTCTCTAGCCTCCCCGGATAACTGAAGTCCCTCATCCCGTGGTATCCTCCTCATCGCTTATTAAATTCTCCGCTGCTCTTCATCCAGCTCGTTACCGTTTGGTGGCATCTCGCTCAGTGCAAAATAGCCGCCACATTTGCTCATAATTATCACAGGCAGTCCCTCGGAATCGAGGAAGACTTGCTTCCACTCTCAAAGTGAGTTCTCAGGTGACGGAACAGTCCAATACGGGAATTACAGTCTCTGTCCCAGGACAGACAGTGGTTGAGGGAAGGGGAGGGTGGGACTGGTTTGCCGCACGCTCCTTCCGCTGCCTGCGCTTGGTTTCTGCACACTCTCGGCGACGAGACTCGAGGTGCTCAGTGCCCTCCCAGATGCACTTCCTCCACTTAGGGCGGTCTTTGGCCAGGGACTCCCAGGTGTCGGTGGGGATGTTGCGCTTTATCAGGGAGGCTTTGAGGGTGTCCTTGTAACGTTTCCTCTGCCCACCTGGGGCTCGCTTGCCGTGAAGGAGTTCCGAGTAGAGCGCTTGCTTTGGGAGTCCTCGTGTCGGGCCTGCGGACAATGTGGCCCTGCCCAACGGAGCTGGTCGAGCGTGGTCAGTGCTTCGACGCATGGGGATGTTGGCCTGGTCGAGGACGCTGACGTCGGTCCCAGTGGATTTGCAGGATCTTGTGGAGGCATCTGCTTACGTGGCCAATCACACCACACTTCGAAGTGATTCGCCGATGAAGGGCCCTGGAGGTGCTTCCGACAGACACGATCATGCGCGGTATAAACACAAGCTTTTCTTTCGCCGAGATTGTTTTTGTCGTTGTCTTCACACGGCCCCACAATGCATTGTGTAAACAGAATAATCTATACTCAGCAACAAAGCAACCAAGCAGCTCCTCACCTGTGTTGTTGTACCTGAGAACCTGTCGGTCCACAAAGCCGACCCGATCTCCCAATCCAAATTAAACCCTGCCTTTGTTGAATCAGGAGGCAAATGCCTGTGCTATGCAGTCAGCACTGGTTTGGCTTGCAGCCTAGTTTCAAGGCCTGGGGCACCTTTCCTATTTCGGTCTTTGTGGTTCTGGGACTCACTGTAACAGTAGATAATGGTGCAACCTCCATGGTACAAATGGTCCAATGTTCTTTGCATACTTTGCAATGTGGCAGGACAGATGCACCAACGTCAGCGTCCTCGATCAGCCCAACATCCCCAGCATCGAAGCAATGACCACACACGACCAGCTCCGTTGGACGGGCCACATCGTCTACTGGACTCCCAAAGCAAGCGCTCTACTCGGAGCTCCGACACGGCAAGCGAGCCCCCAGGTGGGCAGCGGAAATGCTTCAAGGGCACCCTCAAAGCCGCCTTGATAAAATGCAACATCCCCACCGACACCTGGGAGTCCCTGGCCAAAGACCGCCCTAAGTGGAGGAGAAGCATCCGGGAAGGCGCTGAGCACCTCGAGTCCCTTTGCCCGGAGCACGCGGAAGGCAAGTACAGACAACAGGAGGAGTACAGGACAACCCAAGCACCCCACCCACCCATCCCTCCAACCACCGTCTGCCCCACCTGTGACAGAGACTGTAGGTCCTGCGTTGGTCACCTGGGAACTCTTCCGCGACTCCGAGGGAAGAAGAAGGATGTGGAGCAAGTTCACTTTGGAAGAGATGGAGTTGTTGCCACCTTTTGTCACGTCTACACAACCGAAGTTGTCAAAAAGAAAGAGAGACTTGCATTTATATGCAACCACCGGACGTCCCAAAGCGCTTTACAGCCAATGAAGTACATTTAGAACTGCAGTCACTCTTGCAATGTGTGAAAGGCGGCAGCCAATTTGCGTTCAGCAAGCTCCCATAAACAGCAATGTGATAATGACCAAATAATCTGTTTTTTAGTGAAGGATAAATATTGGCCAGGACACCGGGGATAACTCCCCTGCTCTTCTTCAAAATAGTGCCATGGGATCTTTCGCATCCACCTGAGAGAGCAGACGGGGCCTCGGTTTAACGTCTTATCCGAAAGCACTACACTGGGAGTGTCAGCCTAGATTTTTGTGTCCCTTGGAGTGGGACTTGAACACACGACCTTACGACTGAGAGGAGAGAGTGTGCTGCCCACTGAGCAACAGATTGACACTGGTTGGGCATATCCCAGGGGGGGGGGGGGGGTTTCATCACATGACTTCTCGCCTCCTACCTGCTGCCACTGCATTGCCATCATTGGTCAGCCAACGTATCCATCTTTGCAGCCCATAGCCAATTGGAAAGCGAACAGATTCTTCGCTCCCTGGGAATAGGAGGAGGCCATTTTGCCCCTCGAGCCTGTTGCGCCATTCTGCGAGCTCGTGGCTGACCTGATGACCTGATTGAGTGGAGCATAAATGCCAGCATGGATTGATTAGGCTGAATGGCCTGTTTCTGTGCCATATAGAAACATAGAAAATAGGTGCAGGAGTAGGCCATCCGGCCCTTCGAGCCTGCACCGCCATTCAATAAGATCATTCGTTCATTACCCCGTTCCTGCTTTCCCCTTGATCCCTTTAGCCGCAAGGGCCATATCTAACTCCCTCTTGAATATATCCAATGAACTGGCATCAACAACTCTCTGCAATAGGGAATTCCACAGGTTAACAACTCTGAGTGAAGAAGTTACTCCTCATCTCAGTCCTAAATGGCTTACCCCTTATCCTAAGACTATGTCCCCTGGTTCTGGACTTCCCTAACATCAGGAACATTCTTCCTGCATCTAACCTGTCCAATCCCATCAGAATTTTATATGTTTCTATGAGATTCCCTCTCATGCTTCTAAACGCCAGTGAATACAGGCCCAGTAGATCCAGTCTCTCCTCATATGTCAGTCCTGCCATCCCAGGAATCAGTCTGGTGAACATTCGCTGCACTCCCTCAATAGCAAGAACGTCCTTCCTCAGATTAGGAGACCAAAACTGAACACAATATTCCAGTGGGGCCTCACTAAGGCCCTGTACAACTGCAGTAAGACTTCCCTGCTCCTATACTCAAATCCCCTAGCTATGAAGGCCAACATACCATTTGCCTGCTGTACCTGCATGCCAACTTTGCATCAATGACTGATGAACCATGACACCCAGGTCTTATTGCACCTCTCCTTTTCCTAATCTGCCGCCATTCAGATAATATTCTGCCTTTGTGTTTTTGCCGCCAAAGTGGATAACCTCACATTTATCCACATTATACTGCATCTGCCATGCATTTGCCCACTCACCTAACCGGTCCAAGTCACCCTGCAGCCTTTTAGCGTCCTCCTCAAAGCTCACACCGCCACCCAGCTTAGTGTCATCTGCAAACTTGGAGATATTACACTCAATTCTATCATCAAAATCATTAATATATATTGTAAATATTGTATATCCGATATAATCCTGTGTTACTTGACAAGGAACCAAGTGAAAAGGAAATAGTCTGGCATCGATCATTAATTTTTATTTATGCACTTAATAGGCATAACCGTTAATCTTACGACCGCTACCCATTTGGAATATCTAATCCAAATCTGCTGCATCCAAGCCTTTCACAAAATTCAAATCATAATTCCTTTGCTAATCAGCTAAGCCTACTCTCCTCTTGTTCCACTCGGTTATATAAAGAACATACAAACACACTAAAATGACAGACAGGAAATGTTCCACACAGTCATGATGTCATAAGAACAGAAGAAATAGGAGCAGGAGTAGGCCATACGGCCCCTCGAGTCTGCTCCGCCAATCAATAAGATCATGGCTGATCCGATCATGGACTCAGCTCCACTTCCCTGCCCGCTCCCCATAACCCCTGATCCCCTTATCATTTAAGAAACTGTCTATCTCTGTCTTAAATTTATTCAATGTCCCAGCTTCCACAGCTCTCTGAGGGCATCGAATTCCACAGATTTACAACCCTCCGAGAGAAGAAATTTCTCCTCATCTCAGTTTTAATTGGGCGGCCCCTTATTCTAAGATCGTGCCCTCTAGTTCTAGTCTCCCCCATCAGTGGAAACATCCTCTCTGCATCCACCTCGTCAAGCCCCCTCATAATCTTATACGTTTCGATAAGATCACCTCTCATTCTTCTGAACTCCAATGAGTAGAGGCCCATCCTACTCAACCTTTCCTCATAAGTCAACCCCCTCATCCCCAGAATCAACCGAGTGAACCTTCTCTGAACTGCCTCCAAAGCAAGTATATCCTTTCGTAAATATGGAAACCAAAACTGCGCTCAGTACTCCAGGTGTGGCCTCACCAATACCTGGTATAACTATAGCAAGACTTCCCTGCCCCTCCTATGCATCACAACGGTTCTTGAGGGAAGGAAATCTGTCGCCATTACCCGGTCTGGCCGATATGTGACTCCAGACCCATAGCAATGTGGCTCACCACCACCTCCTCGAGGGCAATTAGGGATGGGCAATAACCCCACATCCCAGGAACAAATATATATCAGGCTTAAGACACTTCCGTACCAAAGCCACAGGTAAGCTCCTGAGCGTGGCAAAAAACAAAACGGGTTTAAGAAAAACCCCAAAGGGCAATTGGGGGGTGGGGGGAGGAAAAAATAACAAGAAAATTCCTCTCTGACCCACTCAGGTGATCAAAAGAAATGCAGGAGATCACATTGTCCCTGATGGACGTTGCGGAATATCTGACTCTTGCATCAGCTGATCTCCGCACCGGCCTGGAGGGCAAGCGTTGCAGAGAAAATAAAGACTTGCATTTATATAGCGCCTTTCACGACAACCGGATGTCTCAAAGCGCTTTACAGCCAATGAAGTACTTTTGGAGTGTAGTCGCTGTTGTAATGTGGGACACACCAACTTGCGCACAGCAAGCTCCCACAAACCGCAATATGATAATGACCAGATAATCTGTTTTTGTTATGTTGATTGAGGGATAAATATTGGCCCTAGGACACTGGGGAGAACTCCCCTGCTCTTCTTCCAAATAGTGCCACGGGATCTTTTACGTCCACCTGAGAGGTCAGACGTAGCCTCGGTTTAATGACCGAAAGACGGCACCTCCGACAGTGCAGCACTCCCTCAGCACTGCACTGGGAGTGTCGGCCTAGATTTTTGTGCTCAAGTCCCTGGAGTGGGACTTGAACCCACAACCTTCTGACTCAGCCACACCGAGCCACAGCTGACACACGAGCAGCGATATATGTAAACACACACCTCAGTTATGTAACGAGAAGGAGTAGTGAAAGCGTTAAGGCTTTCAGTTGCTCCTTAATGCGTTAATTAACACCATTTAGCTGCGGTGATAATTGTCCAAGCAGCCCACGCACGTGGGCTGCTTGCCTCGGAGTGCTTTATGTTCTGGGAACGGCGCTTGTTGATTTGATGATGTGTTTTATTTTAGATTGACTCTTGGCTGAATTATTAAAGAGTGGGAAAAAAAAAAGCCAATAAGATTATGGTCAAATTTCAAATAAGTGGCCCTGGGTCAGGGAAAGGAATGAAATATCATCTGTGTGTGTGTGTGTGCGTGCGCAAGTTAGTGCTAGTGTGCTGCTGTGTGTGCGCACTAGTTGATGTGTGTGTTGGTGATCTTGTAGGTCTGTGTTTGCACATGTTGATGATAGTTGGCACGTGTTAGTGTGTGCGTGTGTTGGTGCGTGAGCGTGTTGGTGTGTTTGCGCATGTTGGTGTGTGTGTGTGTGTTGGTGTGTGTGTCTGCGTGTGTTGGTGTGTGTGCGTGTGTTGGTGCGTGTGCATGTTAGTTTGTGTGTGTTATGCGTGTTGGTGTGTGTGGACGTGTTTGTGCGTGTGCACGTGTTGGTGTTGTGCGCGTGTCGGTGCTAGTATGCGCGTTGGTGTGTGTGCGTGTTAGTGTGTGTGCGTGAGTTGGTGCTAGTGTCTGTGTGTCAGTGAGCTTGCAAGCGTGTGTGTTTGGGCATACGTCGGTGTGAGTGCGTGTTGGCACGCGTGTACGCACGTTGGTGCCCGTGAGCATGTGATGGTATGTGCCTTTGTTGGTGCACCCACACATGCAGGTGTAAAATGATGTCGCCTATCGCCCACGGTATTTGCTCACCTGTGAAGAATGGCCACGTGATGTACCAGAGGTCCACTCACTCCCTTTGGGATTACACCCCAGGGGCAGTCAGTACTTCCATGAGAGGAAGAGCAGAAATTTGGGGGGAATAATTCGGGCATCATCCACCCATTGGGACATCACAAATATAACACTTGCTGGAACCTTGGCCTTCATGACATCGTTACCATAGTAACTTGGAATGTGCTGTCATGATCTGGTTGGGCCAACAGTTGAATATTCTGACATTTGTTTAAGTCCTATTGCAAACATTTCCCATACACAGGAATATCCAATTGCAAGATATTGGTTTGGACAGGAAATTCCTGTTGGAAAGGGCCTGACAAAATAGGATGATACATCAGAAAGTCTGAATTACATTTGACCAAAATCTTAATTAATCTTTTCTTTTTATGTTTCATATTACAGTGAGAATACTTCTAAACCCAGTGGCAGGTCCATATACGGTAAGTGTCATCCCAATCTTCCATTGTCAGATTGTTGCAACGCACTCCTGGCTGGCCTCCCACGTTCTACCCTACGCAAACTAAAGGTGATCCAAAACTTGGGTGCTCACTGCGGTGAATGATCAGCCATGATCTTATACAGGCTCGAAGGGCCGAATGACCTACTCCGGCACCTATTTTCTATATCTCTATGTTTCTACCTACATTGGCTCCCAGTTAAGCAACGCCTCGATTTCAAAATTCTCATCCTTATTTTCAAATCCCTCCATGGCCCTCGCCCCCTCCCTATCTCTGTAACCTCCTCCAGCCCCACAACCCCCTGAGATGTCTGCGCTCCTCTAATTCTGCCCTCCTGAGCATCCCAGATTGTAATTGCTCCACCATTGGTGGCCGTGCCTTCTGTTGCCTGGGCCCCAAGCTCTGGAACTCCCTCCCTAAACCTCTCCGCCTCTCTACCTCTCCTCCTTCAAGACGCTCCTTAAAACCGACCTCTTTGACCCAGCTTTTGGCTACCTGCGCTAATTTCTACTTATGCGGCTCGGTGTCAAATTTTTTTGCCTTACAACACTCCTGTGAAGCACCTTGGGACATTTCACTAGGTTAAAGGCGTTATATAAACACTTGTTGTTGTTGTTAAATGGAACTGCTTTAAGATGAGAAACCAAAATGAGAGGTCAAGGGCCCATAGACCAGGGTTCCACCAAGGTTGGAAAGAGTCGGAAAGGAGACAAGGTAACACACGGTGGTTGGACTGGGCAAGGCTTGCGTTTGCTGCCTGCGCTTGTTTTCTGCGCGCTCTCGGCGACGAGACTCGAGGCGCTCAGCGCCCTCCCGGATGCACTTCCTCCACTTCGGGCGGTCTTTGGCCGGGGACTCCCAGGTGTCGGTGGGGATGCTGCACTTTATCAGGGAGGCTGTGAGGTTGTCCCTTGTAACGTTCCCTGGGGCTCGTTTGCCGTGTAGGAGATCCGAGTAGAGCGCTTGCTTTGGGAATCACACGTCTGGCATGCGAACAAATGTGGCCCCGCCCAGCGGAGCTGATGGCGGTGAGGTCATCGCTGATGAGGTCAGTGCTGATGCTGATGAGGTCATTGCTAATGAGGTCATCATTGGTGAGGTCAGTGCTGAGGGTGATGAGGTCATCGCTGAGGGTGATGATGATGGGGGTGTGATCTGTACTGATGGTGGCTCTCCACGCGGTTACCACTCAGATTTAAATTTATCAATCGAGCCAGCATGTACTGCTTTTTGCGGGAGAGAGTTCCACACCTCTATCACCGTTTGCGTGAAGAAGTGTGTCTTACATTCTCCCTTGGATGGCCTGGCTCTGAATTAAGATTATATCCCCTTATCCCAGACTACCCCCCCCCCCCCACTCCCAAAACTGATAGGGACAAGGAGACCTAACCTTAAAATCAGAGGGGGTCGTGTCCGGGGGTGGGGTTGGATGCAGAAGATGACGTTAGTTGCTATAGTCCTGCAGCCCATTAACCAAACAGGAGACCGGTTGTTCCACAGGCTGCGTAGGCTGCCTGAGAATCAGACAAGCAAAGAAGCACTCACGGGGTTAATTCCTGACTCAAGCCCTGCCTTTTTTTTAAAAAAAAAGCATTAAATATATACATATTTCAAAAGAAGGTGACGAAATCATTGACCTGTTACCTGCCCAGGAACCTCCTTTCGGAGGCAGTGCACCGACTCTCCCTGTCAGGACAGGCCTCTCCTGTTCCTTCTCTGTGACCTCAGATTAATTAGCCGTGCAGGGTAACCCTCTTGCTTCGAGCAGGTAAGGCATCGATCATTTTTTTTAGCGATCTGTGTGTGCTTGGTGCTCGAGGTTTAAGTGAGGGAGACAAAAGTTTCGGGGAATGTCAGCGGGCTACTCGAGGGCTCACCTCCCCCATAATCCTCAGCCTGGCAATGGCGCCTTTTTAATTTTGGGTGGGGTGACGGAACAATTGAGTGCCGTTGTCTCGGGCTTCGTTTCCACTTGCCTTTATCCGTCTCAAACCCTCCTGACAGCAGCCTTGAATCTTGACTCCTTCCCTTCGAGCTCCAGGCAGCAGCAGGAGAGAGAGGGGAATAAAAAAATAACTATTTCTGTACTCGAATTCTTGAGTGCTTAATAATCGGCCTTCATTATTCGAATCAGCCTCACTGCATTTTCGGGGAGATCCTCGTTCCTGATTGGATCTGGGTTTCCTGATTGGAAGGGGCGCCAACAGGCGACAACTTGCACTTGCATAGCGCCTGTAACGTCCCAAGGCACTTCACAGGAGCGAGCATCAAATGGAGTTCGACACCGAGCCACAGGAGGAGATGTTGGGGCAGGTGACCAGAAGCTTGGTCAGAGAGGTCGGTTTTCAGGAGCGTCTTCAGGGAGGAAAGACAGGGAGGCAGAGATGTTCAGAGAGGAAATTCCAGAGCTTTATACCTTGGCAGCTGAAGGTACGGCCACCAGTGGTGGAGCGATTAAAATCGAGGATGCAAAGCGGCCAAAATTGATGCAGCGCAGAGATCTCGGAGGCTTGTGGGACTGGAGGAGGTTACAAATAAAAGGGCCATGGAAGGAAGTGAAAACAATTTTCCGTTTGCCTCTAATGACATGGGAAATCAGCTGGTTTATAAGAAAGACTTGCATTTATATAGCGCCTTTCACGACCTCAGGATGTCCCAAAGCACTTTACAGCCAATGAAGTACTTTATGAAGTGTAGTTACTGTTGTAATGCAGGAAAAATGGACACCAATTTGCGCACAGCAAGCTCCCACAAACAGCAATGTGATAATGACCAAATCATTTGTTTTTTTGGTTGTGTGATAAATATTGGCCCCAGGACACCGGGCATAACTCCCCCTGCTCTTCTTCAAAATAGTGCCTTGGGATCTTTTACGTCCACCTGAGAGAGCAGACAGGTTAATGTCTCATCTGAAAGATGGCACCTCCAACAGTGCAGCACTCCCTCACCACTGATTCGTGTCAGTCTAGATTTTTTGTGCTCTCGTCCCTGGAGTGGGACTTGAACCACAACCTTCTGACCCAGAGGCGAGAGTGCTGCCCACTGAGCCACAGCTGACACTAAGAAACTGTAGCTGCCCCTTTAAGATCAACAGCAATCAAAGAGTGTTTGAATTAGCCTGCGGCCTATAGACGGGCCAATGACTGGGCGTGACTGGCTCCTCGTGATCCTGCAGCGAAATGTTTAGATTTTCATACCGATCCCAGGCTTTTTAGTGATATCGAGCTTGCAGTCAAAGCCCGAACGTGATTTGAATTTGGCTAATTGCAGGTTCATGTCATGGTAGGGGTTGCCAAGTCCGGTTGGCAGTATTCCAGGAGGCTTTGTCACATGACCTCCAACCTGCCCGTCATTGGTCGCCCAACATGTCCACACTCGCTTTCTCACAGCCAATAAAGCGAGCAGATTCTCTGTTACCCACTTCGGTGATCAAACAGCCAACTCCCATTTATTTATATATACACTTTTTTTCAATATTTTTTTATATTCGTTCATAGGGTGTGGTCGTCGCTGGCAAGGCCGGCATTTATTGCCCATCCCTAATTGCCCTGTGAGAAGGTGGTGGTGAGCCGCCTTGAACCGCTGCAGTCCCGTGTGGTGAAGGTGCTCCCACAGTGCTGTTAGGGAGGGAGTTCCAGGATTGTGACCCAGCGACGATGAAGGAACGGCCGATATATTTCCAAGTCAGGATGGTGTTTGTGACTTGGAGGGGAACGTGGAGGTGATGGTGTTCCCATGCGCCTGCTGCCCTTGTCCCTCTAGGTGGTAGAGGTCGTGGGTTTGGGAGGTGCTGCCGAAGAAGCCTTGGCGAGTTGCTGCAGTGCATCTTGTAGATGGTGCACACTGCAGCCAGGGGGCGCCGGTGGTGGAGGGAGTGAATGTTGAAGATGGTGGGTAGCGTGTCGATCAAGCGGGCTGCTTTGTCCTGGATGGTGTCGAGCTTCTTGAGTGTTGTTGGAGCTGCAACTCATCCAGGCAAGTGGGGAGTGTTCCATCACACTCCTGACTTGTGCCTTGTAGATGGTGGAAAGGCTTTGGGGAGTCAGGAGATGAGACACTCGCCACAGAATACCCAGCCTCTGACCCGCTCTTGTTGGGACAGTATTTATGTGACTGGTCCAGTGAAGTTTCTGGTCAATGGTGACCCCCGGGGTGTTGATGGTGGGGGATTCGGGCGATGGTAATGCCGTTGAAAGTCAAGGGGCAGTGGTTAGACTCTCGCTTGTTGGAGATAGTCATTGCCTGGTAACGTGTGGTGCAAATGTCACCCAGGTTTTGCTGTATGCGGGCACGGACTCATTTATGCCTCTGATTTACCTCCCGGGTCTGCTGGCAGTGTGCGGGAGTTTAATCTGTAATTCCTGGAGACTCCTGGTTAATCCTGGAGGGTTGGCAACTCGATTTGCAAATGTCCTGTGCGGATAGAAGCCCAAACCCGAAATCACATTCCCTTCTCCAGTTTCAGACTTGTAAAAATGTAGCAACGCTTGACTTAATCGTGAAACCCTCACTTCCGTCCCTTCAGTCTCGGCACAGGGAGCCTCCTGATGATTGGTCTCTCGGGGCGAATTAGCAAACTCAACGTAAACACGACAGCAACGAGCTTCAAACACAGCGGCTCTTCTACTGCACAGCGGCACACTTGTGGTCGGCTGTTCGCTAGCTTGTTGGTCAGGGGAGAAGGCTAGAAGGAAGGGAAGAAGGATAGAAGGAAGGGAAGAAGGGAGGACTTGCATTTATATGGCACCTTTCACACCCCACGGCACTTTACAGCCAATGAAGTACTTTTGAAGTAGAAGCAGGGAATGCTGGAAATACTCGGCGGGTCAGGCAGAATCTGCGGAGAGAGAAACAGAGTTAACGTTTCGGGTTGGTGACCCTTCGTCAGAACTGGAGAAAGTTCGAGGTGTAACCAGTTTTTAAGCAAGTGTCGGGGAAGGGAAAGCGGAGGGGAGGGGAGGAAAAAAAGGGAAGGTCGGTGATAGGGTGGAAGGTAGGAGAGATTAGAGAGACACAGGGGATGATGGTAATGGGACAAGTTAAGGAACTGGAAGATGAGTCTAGAGCGGGTGTGAATGGCAGAGTCTTCAACAGCTGCCGTGGGAGAAAATGGGAGCAGAGGTTCTGGCCTGAAGTTGCTGAACTCGATGTTGAGTCCAGAAAGCTGTAAAGTACCTATTCGAAAGAAGGGGTGCTGTTCCGCGAGCTTAGGTTTGCCAGAATGGTACCTGGACTTCAAGGGTTAAGTTTCCTACACTCCAAAAGTACATCAGTGGCTGTAAAGCGATTTGAGACGTCTGGTGGTCATAAAAGGCGCTATATAAATTCTTTCTTTATCTCTTACTCACGTTGAGTACTTTCTGAAGTGCAGTCACTGCTGCCATGCAGGAAACGCACCAGCCAATCTGCGCACAGCAAGCTCCCACAAACAGCCACCCCAATTCCAGGTGGGCACGAGCCCACATTCTAACTCCGAGGGGCCATGGGATGGTTGACTTGGGAAATGGAATTATGTCGCACTGCAGTAGGAACAATGCTTCACGGTCTTCTGAGGTTGGGCCCGAGGCAAATGTTTATCATTTTGCTCGAAATAGAGAACGTAGGCAATATCTTCCCTGCCTATAAAGCTCCCCCCCCCCGCACTCCCGCAACCGCCTCCAGCCCCTGTGGGGGCAGAGTGGAAGGCAGGTACAAAAATTAATCCAAAAAGCTAATGGAATGCTGGCCTTTATATCTAGAGGACTCGAATACAAGGGGATAGAAGTTATACTGCAGCTGTACAAAGCCCTGGTTTTACCACACCTGGAGCACTGTGAGCAGTTCTGGGCACCACACCTTAGGGAGGATATATTGGCCTTCGAGGGAGTGTGTAGCGTAGGTTTACCAGATTGCTACCCGGACTTCAAGGGTTAAGTTACGAGGAGAGATTACACAAATTAGGGTTGTATTCCCTGGAATTTAGGTGGTTAAAGAGCGATCTGATCGAAGTTTTCACAATATTAAGGGGAACAGATAGGGTAGGTAGAGTGAAACTATTCCCGCTGGTTGGGGAGTCTAGGACTAGGGGCAGAGTCTAAAAATTAGAGCCAGGCCTTTCAGAAGTGAAATTAGGAAACACTTCTACACACAAAGGGTGGTAGAGGTTTGGAAATCTCTTCTGCAAATGGTAACTGATGCTGGTTACAATTAATTTTAAATCGGAGATTGATAGCTTTCTGTTAACCAAAGGTACTGAGGGATGTGGGACAAGGTCAGTCAGAAGGTTGTGGGTTCAAGTCCCACTCCAGGGACTTGAGCACAAAAATCTAGGCTGACACTCCCAGTGCTGAGGGAGTGCCGCACTGTCGGAGGTGCCGTCTTTCAGATGAGACGTTAAACCGAGGCCCCGTCTGCTCTCTCAGGTGGACGTAAAAGATCCCGTGGCACTATTTCGAAGAAGAGCAGGGGGAGTTATCCCCGGTGTCCCGGGGCCAATATTTATCCCTCAATCAACATCACTTTTTTAAAAAAAAAACACATGATCTGGTCATTATCACGTTGCTGTTTGTGGGAGCTTGCTGTGCGCAAATTGGTTGCCTGCGTTTCCCACATTGCAACAACGACTACACTCCAAAAGTACTTCATTGGCCGTACAGCACTTTGGGACATCCGGTGGTCGTGAAAGGCGCTACATGAATGCAAGTCTTTCTTCCTTCATGAGCAAAAGGCAAACAGGAGTCAGGAGCGCCGGTTGAAATAAGAACGAGATGACCGTGCTCAGGAAGAAACCCTAGTTAAGCGACTGACGCGATAAAATCGATGGGGTGTTGCGTTACAACCCGTACACGCTGCTCGCTGAAATCAAACGCATCCACTCCACAAACAATAGCGACTGAAAAGGCCGGCAAATTGGTTGCTTTGATTCGCCTCCAGCTTTTGTGGTGTCGGTTTCGGTGATGAATGACTTCTGAAATCAAAGTCAGCAAGACAAAGCAGCCCTTCGATGGGTGTAAGAGTTGCATTGGTGGGCAGAAAATGCTTCTTTTTCAGCACCTTTGTTCTCTCTGTTCCTGGCCTGCCCTCTCCTGAGGGCGTTGACCCCTCGGGGTGGGGGGGGGGGTTAGGGTCCCGCGGTTGCTCACCTACTTCTCACCAATGTCCCCGTTCCTCTTCCGTCCGCCTCAAGGGGCAGGCCGCTATCTCACAACTTGATCGCGGCCAAACCCGCTGTTCAATTTCATCGTCGCGCTATCGCTGACTGTGCCTTCAGCTGCCTCGTTCTCAAGCTCTGGAATTCCCACCCTAACCCTCGCCTCTGGGGAGCGGGCGGGGAAGTGGAGCTGAGTCCATGATCAGATCAGCCGCGATCTTATTGAATGGCGGAGCAGGCTCGAGGGGCCGAGTGGCCTACTCCTGCCCCTATTTCTTATGTTCTTATAAACCTCTCCGCCTCTCCTTCCTCCCTGAAGACGCTCCAAAGACCTACCTCTTTGACCAAGCTTTTACTCACCTGCCCCAAACTCTCCTAGCCATGGCTCAATGGGCAGCACTCTTGCCTCTGAGGCAGAGCCACTCCAGAGACTTGAGCATATAAATCCAGGCTGACACGCCCAGTGCCCTGCTGAGGGAGCACTTCACTGTCGGAGGGGCAGTCCCGAGGGAGTGCCGCACTGTCGGAGGGGCAGTACCGAGGGCGTGCCGCACTGTCGGAGGGGCAGTACTGAGGGAGCGCCGCACTGTCGGAGGGGCAGTACTGAGGGAGCGCCGCACTGTCGGAGGGGCAGTACTGAGGGAGTGCCGCACTGTCGGAGGGGCAGTACTGAGGGAGTTCCGCACTGTCGGAGAGGCAGTACTGAGGGAGCGCCGCACTGTCGGAGGGGTAGTACTGATGGAGCGCCGCACTGTCGGAGGTGCCGTCTTTCTGATGAGACGTTAAACCGAGGCCCCGTCTGCTCTCTCAGATGGACGCAAAAGATCCCGTGGCACTATTTTGAAGAAGAGCAGGGGAGTTATCTCCCCGGTGTCCTGGGACCAATATTTATCCCTCAATCAACATTTTAAAAATCAGATTACCTGGGTCATTATCATATTGCTGTGTGTGGGAGCTTGCTGTGTGCAAATTGGCTGCCATGTTTCCCACATTACAACAGTGACTACACTCCAAAAGTACTTCATTGGCTGTACAGCGCTTTGGGATGTCCGCTGGTTATGAAAGGCGCTATATAAATGCAAGTCTTTCTTTCTATGTGGCTGAGCGTCAAATTTTGTTTTATTCTTCTGCGAAGCGCCTCGGGACGTTTTACTACATTAAAGGCGCTATATAAATGCAAGTTGTTGCTGTTCGGGGCAGCAATGGCGGTGCTGAGATTTTCTTTATTATTCATTCACAAGGATGTGGGCATCACTGGCAAGGCCGGCTTTTATTGCCCGTCCCTAATTGCCCCTTGAGAAGGTGGTGGTGAGCCGCCTTCTTGAACCGCTGCAGTCCGCGTGGTGAAGGTGCTCCCACAGTGCTGTTGGGGAGGGAGTTCCAGGATTGTGACCCAGCGACGATGAAGGAACGGCCGATATATTTCCAAGTCGGGATGGTGTGTGTGACTTGGAGGGGAACGTGGAGGTGGTGGTGTTCCCATGTGCCTGCTGCCCTTGTCCTTCTAGGCGGTAGAGGTCGTGGGTTTGGGAGGTGCTGCCGAAGGAGCCTTGGCGAGTTGCCGCAGTGCAAAAACACGGGGGCAGAATATTATCTGAATGGCGGCAGATTAGGAAAAGGGGAGTTGCAACAAGACCTGGGTGTCATGGTACATCAGTCATTGAAAGTTGGCATGCAGGTACAGCAGGCGGTGAAGAAGGCAAATGGTATGTTGGCCTTCATAGCGAGGGGATTTGAGTATAGGCGCAGGGAGGTCTTACTGCAGTTGTACAGGGCCTTGTTGAGGCCTCACCTGGAGTATTGTGCTCAGTTTTGGTCTCCTAATCTGAGGAAGGACGTTCTTGCTATTGAGGGAGTGCAGCAAAGGTTCACCAGACTGATTCCCGGGATGGCAGGACTGACATTTGAGTTTCTGGTTCGACTGGGCCTGTATTCACTGGAGTTTAGAAGGATGAGAGGGGACCTCATAGAAACATATAAAATTCTGATGGGACTGGACAGGTTAGATGCAGGAAAAATGTTCCCGATGTTGGGGAAGTCCAGAACCAGGGGTCACAGTCTAAGGAGTAAGCCATTTAGGACCGAGATGAGAAGAAACTTCTTCACCCAGAGAGTTGTTAACCTGTGGAATTCCCTGCCGCAGAGAATTGTTGAGGCCAGTTCATTGGATATATTCAAGAGGGAGTTAGATATGGCCTTTACAGCTAAAGGGATCAAGGGGTATGGAGAGAAAGCAGGAAAGGGGTACTGAGGGAATGATCAGCCATGATTTTATTGAATGGTGGTGCAGGCTCGAAGGGCCGAATGGCCTACTCCTGCACCTATTTTCTATGTTTCATCTTGTAGATGGTACACACTGCAGCCACGGTGCGCCGGTGGTGAAGGGAGTGAATGATGAAGGGGGTGCCGATAGTTGTCAAGAAATCAAATGGGAAATTCAGAAGCAACTTCCTTACCCAGAGAGTGGTGAGAATGTGGAACTCACTGCCACAGGGAGTGGTTGAAGTAAATAGTATCGATGCATTTAAGGCGAGGCTAACCTGTCCTGTCCCGTCAGAATTTTATATCTTTCTATGAGATCCCCTCTCGTCCTTCTAAACTCCAGTGACTAAAGGCCCAGTCGATCCAGTCTCTCCTCATATGTCAGTCCTGCC
Source organism: Pristiophorus japonicus (assembly GCF_044704955.1). Classification (NCBI taxonomy): domain Eukaryota; kingdom Metazoa; phylum Chordata; class Chondrichthyes; family Pristiophoridae; genus Pristiophorus; species Pristiophorus japonicus. The sequence continues at coordinate 90,871,864 of NC_091995.1, forward strand.
ATCCTGGGAATCAGTCTGCTGAACCTTCGCTGCACTCCCTCAATATGAGAAAAAAAGCAAGCAAGAAAGAAAGAAAAACTTGCATTTACATAGCACCTTTCACAACCACCGGACGTCTCAAAGCACTTTACGGCCAATGAAGTACTTTTGGAGTGTAGTCACTGTTGCAATGTGGGAAACGCAGCAGCCAATTTGTGCACAGCAAGCTCCCACACACAGCAATGTGATAATGACCCAGATAATCTGTTTTTGTGATGTTGATTGAGGGATAAATATTGGCCCCAGGACACCGGGGATAACTCCCCTGCTCTTCTTCGAAATAGTGCCGCGGGATCTTTTACATCCGTCGGAGAGGGCAGACAGGGCCTTGTTTAATGTCTCATCCAACAAACGGCACCTCCGACAGTGAGGCGCTCCCCCGGGACTACACTGTACTGGGAGAGTCAGCCTAGATTTATGTGCTAAAGTCTCTGGAGTGGGACTTGAGCCCTCAACCTTCTGACTCAGAGGCGAGGGTGCTGCCTACTGAGCCACAGCTGGCTCGTGAGGGAGAAGGGAATAGAGGGTTATGCTGATAGATTTAGATGAGGAAAGACGGGAGGAGGCTCGAGTGGAGCATAAACTCCGGCACGGACTGGTTGGGCCTCATTGAATGGCGGTGCAGGCTCGACGGGCCGAATGGCCTACTCCTGCACCTATTTTCTATGTTTCTATGAATGGCCTGTTTCTGTGCCGTATATCCCATGTAATCCTATGCAATGGTTGGCGGCCAGTTCCCGTGAAGCTTTGCCCCTTTCACAGCGGGAGTTCAACAACAACTTGTATTTATATAGCACCTTTAACGTAGTAAAACGTCCCAAGGTGCTTCACGGGAGTGTTATAAGACCAATAAAAATAATTTGACTCCGAGTCACATGAGAAGGAATTACGGCAGATGAGGTCGGTTTTAAGGAGAATCTTGAAGGAGGAAAGAGAGGTGGAGAGGTTTAGGGAGGGAGTACCAGAGCTTGGAGCCCAGGCAACAGAAGGCACGACCACCGATGGTGGAGCGATTATAATCAGGGATGGTCAGGAGGACAGAATTAGAGGAGCGCAGAGATCTCGGGGGGGGGGGGGGGGGGGGGTTGTGGGGCTGGAGGAGATTACAGAGATAGGGAGGGGCGAGGCCATGGAGGGATTTATAAACCAGGATGAGAATTTTGAAATCGCGGCATTGCTTAAACGGGAACCAATGTAGGTCAGCGAGCACAGGGTGTGATGGGTGAGCGGGACTCGGTGCGAGTTAGGACATGGGACAGCGAGCACAGGGGGGTGATGGGTGAGCGGGACTCAGTGCAAGTTTTGGATGACCTCTAGTTTACGTGGGCTAGAATGTGGGAGGCCGGCCAGGAGTGCATTGGAGTAGGCAAGTCTAGAGAGAAGAGGAGAGAAAATGGTTAAAAAAAAAAACGACTGATCTTTCAGTGGTCATCCTTGGTTCGGAAACCATTACTCATTGAATGGAACAGCAAAGATTGTATCTCAAGATGTGCCAGTGATTACAGGCCCTGCCTTCCCCCCCCACCGAACAGAAACCAGCTGATCTGGTTCAACAGGTAAAGGAGAAGTTGGCTCTGTCGGCAGCAATAGGAATCTGAGTGAGACTCCCTTCGAAATCCTGCGAAAGGTCATGTTTTGCGAAGGGCAATTTAATCCCAATTTCTCCTGCGGAGATGGTGGGGGGGGTGGGGGCAATGCTGTTGACGCGAGAGGGAGGGGAGAGAGCGAGAGAGAGAAGAGCGAACAGGGAGAAAGGCATTGCAAGAAACTGCAGGGGCCACAATTGTATGTGCGCTGTGTGTGCTTTCAAGGAGGCGGGCGTTCAGAGTGAGTTTCTGGATAAATGACGAGGGAGTCACATTTAACTTGCCACACCTGTACCTGCTAAACCATAAGCGCCCCTCCTTTGCGAAGCTGCCTGTTCACCTTGTCTTCACCGTATCTTTATTTTGATTTACAGAACAGAGGAAGAAATATTCAAACTCCAATTATATAATGGACGACCAGTCTCAGTACTACGTGAATGTAAGTAACTGTCACTCGTCTCGACGAATGTCATTCACCCCTTGGTCAAATTCAACGTTTGTGAGGGGTGGAGGTGGATGGGTGGGGTGTGGGGGGGTGAGGGTTTCTGATTCAGGGCTTTGTTCGAAGACCCTCCCTCTCCTCCTGCTCCAGCCAATTTCGGCCCACCCTTTGCTGGCCGACAGGTCAGTGATTCCAGCAGCAGCCCTCCAGCACCCCACCCAGCTGTTTCACGTACAACGGGCACCAAGATTTATCATAGAACCATTACAGCATGGAAGGAGGCCATTCGGCCCATCGTGTCCGAGCCACCCAACCTAATCCCACTTTCCCGCTCTCGGTCCGTAGCCCTGTAGGTTACGGCACTTCAGGTACTTTTTAAATATGGTGAGGGTTTCTGCCTCTACCACCCTTTCAGGCAGTGAGTTCCAGACCCCCACCACCCTCTGGGTGAAGAAATTTCCCCTCAAATCCCCTCTAAACCTCCCCCCAATTACTTTAAATCTATGGCCCCTGGTTGACTGATAAGGGAAACTGGTCCTTCCTATCCACTCTATCTAGGCCCCTCATAATCTTGGGCACGATGGGCCAAAATGGCCTCCTTCTATGCTGTAAATTTCTATGATTATACGCCTCAATAAGGTCTCCCCTCAGCCTCCTCTGTTCCAGAGAAAACAACCCCAGCCTATCTAATCTTTCCTCATAGCTAAGTCCGGGCAACATCCTGGTAAACCTCCTCTGTACCTTTTCTAGTGCAATCACATCACAGAAACATAGAAAATGTGTGCCGGATCAGGCCATTCGGCCCTTTGAGCCTGTACCACCATTCAATATGATCATGGCTGATCATGCAACTTCAGTACCCCATTCCTGCTTTCTCTCCATACCCCTTGATCCCTTTAGCCGGAAGGGCCACATCTAACTCCCTTTCGAACATCGTTCCTGTAACGTGGTGACCAGAACTGCACGCAGTACTCCAGCTGTGGGATGGGCTGTGTCCAATCTGCGTAAGCGTTGGTCTCACCGCTGTTATCGTGGGGCCCAGGCCGACACCTAAAACAGGCGGTTAGGGCCCTTTAAATCTGTCACTGAGGGGACGTAAGGCCTGTTGAAGGACCCCTCAGCAGAATCGGTTAGCGGGGGCGGGGACGGGGGCATCGGGTCTACCCCGCTCAGGATTCCTCAGCCATCAAACTCTGGTACGGTAGCATAGTGGTATTGTTACTGGACTAGCAGTCCAGAGAGTGGGACTAGTAATCTGGAGATGTGAGTGATGTGAGATCAAATCCCACCACGGCAGCTGGGGAATTTAAGTTCAGTTAATTAAAGAAAAAATACTTGGATTTACATGGTAACTTTCATGACTCCTGCATGTCTCAATGTGCTTTAGAGCTAATGGCGTACTTCTTGAAGTATTGTCACTGTTGTAATGTAGGAAATGAATTAAACAAATGTGGAATTAAACAAAAAGCATCTATCAGTAATGGTGACCATGAAACTATCGGATTGTCGTAAAAACTCATCTGGTTCACTGATGTCCCTGTAGGGAAGGAAATCTGCCGTCCTTACCCGGTCTGGTGACTCCAGACCCACAGCAATATGGTTGGCTCTGAAATGGCCCAGCGAGACACTCAGTTGTACCAAACCGCTACGACAAAGTCAGCGCTGTGTGGGAGCACCTTCACCGCACGGACTGCAGCGGTTCAATTCGGGATGGGCAATAAATGCTGGCCTTGCCAGCGACGCCCACATCCCAGAAACAAATAAAAAAAATATATGGAAGTAATTTAAAAAACTGAATATATATATATATTTAAGAGGCTTTTCCGTGGAGCTGGGAGGAGCAGGAATGCTCCCGCGCCCTCTACACCTCCCGCGAGCGATGGCCCTCCCTGTTGCCCAAATCCAATTCCGCCTGCCGCCAATTCCAAAGATTCACAACCCTCTGAGTGAAGAAATTCCTCCTCGGCTCCGTCTCCCTTTATCCTCAGACTGCTCTCTATTTCTAGATACTCCGGCCCCGGGGAGAACTACCTCTAGAAACGCAAATCTCTCTTTTTTTTTCTTTTGCCAAACGCTCCGTTGACTTCTGTCCAGGTTTCCCTCTTTATTAACTGCTCTGCCGCTGTTTTGCTTGTTCCCTGCAGCACCTAACCACCTTCCCCCAGGGCCCTGGGGAGGAGACACAGACCGTGGAGGACTCCGTTAAGAAGATGAAGGCGCTGGACAGCAAGGGGAAGATCTGGACGCAGGAGATGCTGCTGCAGGTCAACAGCTCGGCCGTCAGCCTGCTGGACATCGAGTCCAAGGTAGGCCCGGGCTCCTCGGGCCCAGCGGGCATTGCCCACAGGCTGTCCGGGGGCAGGGCCGGATTCAGGGCCTGGGGGCAGGGCCTGATGGGTTGGGGGCAGAACCAGATTCAGGGCTTGATGGGCCGGGGGCAGGGCCGGATTCAGGGCCTGATGGGCCGGGGACAGGGCCGGATCTGGGGCCTGGGTTCAGGGCCTGGGGGCAGGGCCAGATTCAGGGCCTGATGGGTCGGGGGCAGAACCGGATTCAGGGCCTGATGGGCCGAGGGCAGAACCAGATTCAGGGCTTGATGGGCCGGGGGCAGGGCCGGATTCAGGGCCTGGGGGCAGGGGACAAACTGAGTGGGCCAATAGTTCTGTTTGTTCATGTTCATTACATTATGTGTATGATTCTGATTCTGAGTATGGAAACACAGGCCGGTATATTCAACAATGAAAGCATATATTCTGTATCAAGTAGGTATATATTCTGGTTCTGGTAACGTTGCAATACTAGATTCATAAACATATATGCAAATTTCTCTCAATAACATGTACATGTTCTGTTCTGTGTATAGGTACATTAGTGTATATAGGCACTTCTGTATATAGGTAATTAGTGTATATAGGCACTTCTGTATATAGGTGCAACGTCTGAAATCCGGAATCCTCGAGACTGAATCCGTGCCGGATTTCAGAAATCACCGCAGCCCGAATTTGTGCCGGATTTTGGGTTTTGCCGGATTTCGGACCTCGCCACCTGCCGATCCTCCATTTCTCGCCTCTTGGCGAAATTTCCGGTTTTCGGACAATTCCGGTTTTCGGAGTTTCGGATTCGGGGTGTTGCACCTGTATATCGATATAAACAAGTGAATCTATTTTCCTCAGTCTTATTTTTCCTCTCTTATTGTCTATTCTATTCAGCCTATTTGCGAGGCCTTATATTTTTTTTTGCTACATTTATTTGGTGGGTCTGCAGCCCCATCCTCCCCGCGGTTAATCCTCCCCGCAGTTAATCCTCCCCAAGGTTAACCCGCCCTGTCCAGGGTCTAGGGCACGGTTACATCTGAACATAGGAACAATGACGGACAGGTAAAGCCCATCGAGTCCATCCCACACAATCGCGATCCCCCGCGCACCACAACATAGACACTCCACCCCACCCCAAACCCTGTGATCTCCTGGGGAGAGGCAACAAAACAAATTACAAACCCCAGGCCAATTTGGGGGGAAAAATCTGGGAGATTCCTCTCCGACCCATCTCGGCGATCGAAACTAATTCAGGAGATCACCCTGGCCATTAAACTCCCTGCAGTACCCACCTTCTGTAAGAGGCAATCTCCTCCGCAGCCAGAAACAAATCCAGCTCTCGCTCGAAGGTTTTTCAGCGACTGCATCCACCACATGAAACGGCTGCTTGTTCCAGAGGTCTACTGCGTGCTGTTTTGTTTTCCATATTTACGAAAGGATATACTTGCTTTGGAGGCAGTTCAGAGAAGGTTCACTCGGTTGATTCCGGGGATGAGGGGGTTGACTTATGAGGAAAGGTTGAGGAGGTTGGGCCTCTACTCATTGGAATTCAGAAGAATGAGAGGTGATCTTATCGAAACGTATAAGATTATGAGGGGGCTTGACAAGGTGGATGCAGAGAGGATGTTTCCACTGATGGGGGAGACTAGAACTAGAGGGCACGGTCTTAGAATAAGGGGGCGTCCATTTAAAACTGAGATGAGGAGAAATTTTTTCTTCTCGGAGGGTTGTAAATCTGTGGAATTCGCTGCCTCAGAGAGCTGTGGAAGATGGGACTTTGAATAAATTTAAGACAGAGATAGACAGTTTCTTAAATGATGAGGGGATAAGGGGTTATGGGGAGCGTGCGGGGAAGTGGAGCTGAGTCCGTGATTATATCGGCCATGATCTTATTGAATGGCGGAGCAGGCTCGAGGGGCCGTATGGCCTACTCCTGCTCCTATTTCTTATGTGATGACCTTCCCTCTGACCACTTGCTCTTTGGCCACTCAGGACGAGCTGGAGAACTACCCACTGACTGCGATTGAGCACTGTGACTCGCTGCTCAACAACTGGAGGTTTAACTCAATACTGATCCTCGTCTGCAAGGAGGCCCACCAGTCCAAACCCGACATCCACTTCTTCCAGTGCTCCGAGGTCGGGGTGAGTGCCACAGCTATTTCTTCTTCTGTCGTATGGGTACAGGTGCAACGTCCCGAATCCGGAACGCCAAAAACCGGAATTGTCCACAAACCGGGCACTTTGCGCACAGCTGGTGGAGTCGTCCGGAATCTGGAATTATTGTCTGTAAACCGGACATTTCTGAGGCAAAACACGAAATCAATCGTCTGAAATCCGGGTCCTGGACAAGGATTCCGGATTTCAGACAAGAAAATCAATAGTCTGAAATCCTGAATCCTCAGCCGAATCCGTGCCGGGTTTTGGGTTTTGCCGGATTTCGGACCTCGCCGTTTAAAACCCGGCACGGATTCGGTCCCGAGGATTCCGGATTTCAGACGACTGATTTTCTTGTCTGAAATCTGGAAAAAAACACAAAATCGGACCGGACTCGGTCCTGAGGATGCCAGATTTCGGACGTTGTACCTGTAGCAGGAAAGCAAATCAAACGTCACTATCGGAGTCGGATCTCCAGGCCAAAGCTTCCGGTGTAACAGCGTGGATATCCCGCAGGCTGCCTGCGAATTGCCTCTCAGGGCAGTGCTCGATGATGTGTTCCAGGGTCTAACCCGGAGCTCCACAGTCGTGTGATGGGGAGGCTTTAATCTTCCACCGATGGAGAAGCTGGCAACATCGACCGTGACCGGTTCTGAGGTGGTCGATGGTTGTCCACTGTTTGCGAGGAAGGTTTGATCCTGCAGGTTGTACTGTGGGCTCCTCGATAAGGAATCCATTCTGTATGTCGCAATTCTTCTAGGCTTATATTCAACTAGGCTTATATTCACTGGAATTTAGAAGAATGAGAGGGGATCTCATAGAAACATATAAAATTCTGACGGGATTGGACAGGTTAGATGCAGGAAGAATGTTCCCAATGTTGGGGAAGTCCAGAACCAGGGGTCACAGTCTAAGGATAAGGGGTAAGCCATTTAGGACCGAGACGAGGAGAAACTTCTTCACTCAGAGAATTGTGAACCTGTGGAATTCTCTACCACAGAGAGTTGTTGAGGCCAGTTCATCAGACATATTCAAAAGGGAGTTAGATGTGGCCCTTACGGCTAAAGGGATCAAGGGGTATGGAGAGAAAGCAGGAATAGGGTACTGAAGTTGCATGATCAGCCATGATCATATTGAATGGCGGTGCAGGCTCGAAGGGCCGAATGGCCTGCTCCTGCACCTATTTTCTATGTTTCTTCCGAGCCGTCGGTCATCGAGGCTGAGGGGAGATCGCTGAAGGGCTTTGGCGACGGTCCAAAATGGCCGCCTAGATTTGAGACCGGTTTGGTGGTAGGTTGTTCAAGTGGGCCTGGATCGGCTTGTCTTTGCTGGGGTGGCGGTTGGGTTCTCTGAAAACGGAATATTCGCGGCGTAGGTGTGGTGGGGCGATGTTTTCAAGCACGGGCAGCCAAGGTGTCGGTGTCGACAAAAGCGTTCCGGTGATAATTCTCATAGTACAATTCAGCCGCACATCAACGGATGCGTCATGCGGACTGGATAGCCATGCCGGAGAGCAGCACTCCACTGTAGGGTACACCAGGGCGAGTGTGCCGTACGGAGGGGTTTGAGCGTCTGAGGTTTGAGTGCCAGAGCGAAGGCGAGGGTGGAAATATCAACCTCATCTCTCTCCCACCTTAACGGTTTGAAGGGTGGGGATTGGGTGGGGGGGTGCGATTGTAATGTTAGCCTTTGGCCTGCCAGCTTCCTGAGCCGACCAGCCTGAGGCTCATTGCCATCGCCCTGATTCTTGGGATTGGGAGGGATTGTCCCATGAGGAGAGATTGAGTCGACTCGGCCGATGTCCTCTAGCGTTTGGAAGAACAAGAACGGAAAATGCTGGAAATCTCAGCGGGTCAGGCAGCATCTGTGGAAAGGAAGCCTAGTTAACATTTCGGGTCGCTGACCCTTCGCCAGAACCGGAGAGTGTTCGGGAAGAACGGATTCTTAAGAAGCACTGAAAGGAGTAGGGGAGGGAAGAACAAAAGGGAAGGTCTGTGACTTGGGGGAAGACAGGAGAGATTAGAGAGACAAAAGGGACGATGGGCCGAATTCAAATGGTAATGGCAGGAGTTAGAAAAACATTAGTCGAGATAGGATGCGAGTTGCTGCAGTGCATCTTGTAGATGGTACACACTGCAGCCAGGGGGCGCCGGTGGTGGAGGGAGTGAATGTTGAAGGTGGTGGGTAGCGTGTCGATCAAGCGGGCTGCTTTGTCCTGGATGGTGTCGAGCTTCTTGAGTGTTGTTGGAGCTGCACTCATCCAGGCAAGTGGAGGGTGTTCCCTCACCCTCCTGACTTGTGCCTTGTAGCCTCATGTGCACTGTACTGAAGCAGAGACATGGACCGTGTACAGTAGACACCTCAAGTCGCTGGAGAAATACCACCAACGATGTCTCCAAGATCCTGCAAATCCCCTGGGAGGACAGACGCAACAACGTTAGCGTCCTCGACCAGGCCGACATCCCCAGCATCGAAGCACTGACCACACTCGACCAGCTCCGCTGGGCAGGGCCACATTGTCCGCATGCCAGACACGAGACTCCCAAAGCAAGCGCTCTACTCGGAACTCCTACGCCGCAAGCGAGCCAAAGGTGGGCAGAGGAAACGTTACAAGGACACCCTCAAAACCTCCCTGATAAAGTGCAACATCCCCACCGACACCTGGGAGTCCCTGGCCAAAGACCGCCCTAAGTGGAGGAAGTGCATCCGGGAGGGCGCTGAGCACCTCGAGTCTCGTCGCCGAGAGCATGCAGAAACCAAGCGCAGGCAGCGGAAGGAGCGTGCGGCAAACCAGTCCCACCCTTTCCCTCAACGACTATCTGTCCCACCTGTGACAGGGACTGTGGTTCTCGTATTGGACTGTTCAGCCACCTAAGGACTCGCTTTTAGAGTGGAAGCAAGTCTTCCTCGATTCCGAGGGACTGCCTATGATGATGATGACTGAAGCAAACACCAGCCACACAGAGCCAAACAGCCAACAATTCCTTTTGAGAGCGCACTCTGCTTATTTGAAAACAGACACACAAATAGAATACCAGAGGGGAACACATTGTTCCCCTTTATCTAATATAGCAATGGGACAGCAGCAATTAGTGTTGGAGATTAAATCACTAACGTTTATAATTAATGAAAATAAAAGGACCATAAAACAGAGCCACTGTGATTGAGCTGGGCGCTGACTAAACACTGACTGAGCTCTGTCTCGCTGTTCTATTTCTGCAGGCTGACCTGATTAAGTCTGATATCAAAAGTGCGATCACAGATCTGCAGAGTGGAAGGAGGACTGAGAGACCAAGCGCTCTCAGGTGAGTGTCTGGAAAGGGCGGGGAAGGAAGGGAGCGAGAGAGAGTCCAGTACAGAACTGGGCCAGCCTTCCCACACCCCAAACCCAATGGCTCAGTGACAGAAAAGAAAGACTTTCACGACCACCGGACGTCAAACTGCTTTACAGCCAATTACGTACTTTTGGAGTGTAGTCACTGTTGTAATGTGGGAAACACAGCAGCCAATTTGCACACAGCAAGCTCCCACACACAGAATTGTGATAATGGCCCAGATAATCTGTTTTTTTTGTGATATTGATTGAGGGATAAATATCAGCCAGGATACCAGTGATAACTCCCCTGCTCTTCCGTGAAATAGTGCCACGGGATCTTTTACATCCACCCGAGAGCGCAGACAGGGGCTTGGTTTAGCATCTCATCCGACAATGCGGTGCTCCCTCAGTACTGCCCCTCCGACAGTGCGGCGCTCCCTCAGCACTGCCCCTCCGACAATGCGGCGCTCCCTCAGCACTGCCCCTCCGACAGTGCGGCACTCCCTCAGCACTGCCCCTCCGACAGTGCGGTGCTCCCTCAGCACTGCCCCTCCGACAGTGCGGCGCTCCCTCAGTACTGCCCCTCCAACAGTGCGGTGCTCCCTCAGCACTGCACTGGGAGTGCCAGCCTAGATTTACGTGCTCAAGTCCCTGGAGTAGGTCTTGAACCCACAACCTCCTGACTCTGAGAGCGAGGGTGCTGCCCACTGAACTATGGCTGACATGTGTAGCCGCCCAGTGTGGGACTGATGACCACTCCAACGCCCATCCTGACTGGCCTCCCACCTCCCACCCAACATACATTCATCCAAAACTCGGCTGCCCTAACTTGTACCGGTCCTGGGGGAAAGGGCAGTGGGAGAGTGGAACCAATTGGAACGCTCTTTCACAGAGCCGGCACAGGCAGGATGGGCCGAATGGCCTCCTTCTGTGCTGCGTGGTCCGACGAGAGGATCACATTTTCACGTTATTCTGCTTTCCAGATTTAACCAGGAGCAAATGAAAGAACAAGATAGCTCGCCACCCTCACCTTCCCTAAATATGGCCCCCAAAGCACCAGCGAACTACAACCCTATGAACAGGATTCCGGGGACCTCGCCATTACTAGCATCATATTCAACAATGCATGAGGCAGGCTCCGCGGGTAAGGAATTAAGCTCATTTATTTGTACTTATTCTACAATTATTCCCACGCACTCCTGGCTGGCCTCCCACATTCTACCCTCCGTACACTTCAGCTCATCCAAAGCTCGGCTGCCCCGTGTCCTAACTCGCACCAAGTCCCACTCACCCATCACCCCCTGTGCTCGCTGCCCCCCGTGTTCCAACTCGCACCAAGTCCCGCTCACCCATCACCCCCTGTGCTCGCTGCCCCGTGTCCTAACTCGCACCAAGTCCCGCTCACCCATCACCCCCTGTGCTCGCTGCCCCGTATCCTAACTCGCACCAAGTCCCGCTCACCCATCACCCCCTGTGCTCGCTGCCCCGTGTCCTAACTCGCACCAAGTCCCACTCACCCATCACCCCCTGTGCTCGCTGCCCCGTATCCTAACTCGCACCAAGTCCCACTCACCCATCACCCCCTGTGCTCGCTGCCCCGTGTCCTAACTCGCACCAAGTCCCACTCACCCATCACCCCCTGTGCTCGCTGCCCCGTGTCCAAACTTGCACCGTCCTGCTCACCCGTCACCCCTGTGCTTGTTGACCAACATTGGCTCCCGGTTAAACAACGCCTCGATTTTTAAATTCTTGTCCCCCCCTTTTCAAATCCCTCCACAGCCTCGCCCCCTCGCTATCTCTGTAACCCCCTTCAGCCCCGCATCCATCCCCCTGAGATCGCTGCACTCCCCCAATTCTGACCTCTTGTGTATCCCCCATTATAATTGGCGTCTGTGCCCTCCGAAGCTCTGGAACTCCCTCCCTAAACCTCTCTACCTCTCTTTCCTCCTTTAAGATGCTTCTTAAATACTATCACTTTGACCAAGCGTTTGGTCGCCTGTCCTAATATCGCTTTATGTGGCTCGGTGTTTGATAACGCTCCTGTGAAGCGCCTCGGGTCATTTCACAACGTTAAGGCGCAATATAAATGTAAATTGTTCGCTATCTCCCCGGCTTCTGCTCCTACGAGATATTCCAATAGAGTATTAAAGAACCTGGATAAATCTCACGTCTCTTCCATATAAATTTACTCATTGGAATTCAGAAGGATGAGAGTTGATCTGATCGAAATGTATAAGATTATGAGGGGGCTTGACGAGGTGGATGCAGAGAGGATGTTTCCACTGGTGGGGGAGACTTGAACTAGGGGGCATGATCTTAGAATAAGGGGCCGCCCATTTAAAACTGAGATAAGGAGGAATTTCTTCTCTGAGGGTTGTAAATCTGTGGAATTCGCTGCCTCAAAGAGCTGTGGAAGCCGGGACATTGAATAAATTTAAGTCAGAAATAGAGTTTCATAAACGATAAGGCGTTATGGGAAGTGTACCTGAGTCCATGATCAGATCAGCCATGATCTTATTGAATGGCGGAGCAGGCTTGAGGGGCCGTATGGCCTACTCCTATTCCCATTTCTTATGTTCTTAAATTTATGGGATTCTTAAGGCAGATTTCTGCTGAAGACCTTCCTTAACATGAAACGAGTGAATGACTCTCACTCGGTTGGATAAGGTACAGCTTGTATATGAAGTCATAAACTCCTCATATCTGACCTCGAGAGGAATGTTTCCGTGCGCGCAATGCTTACTTACCTTATCATTTTAAAAGCATGAAGCAATTTCTGAGGTGCCCACCTTATGAATGCATGCGACCATGTCACTGCGGGGAACTGGCTAAGTGTGTCAGTCAAAAATAAACTTTGTGCCATACGCTTGAAATGGATTTGCAATCTGTGTCACTCTTACCGGCAACACTGCCAAGGCTCTCCAAATGGTGACAGCTCTCTATGCGTTCAACTTAGAGACTGCAAAAGGAAAGGAGTGAGTGGGATAAAGAAAACGAGAAAGAGTGAGATGGAAAGCAACAGTGGAAGTGCGCGTGAGAGACAGAATGAAAGAATGAGTGAGAGAGAGGATGGGACCATGAGAGAGACAAAGAAGGAATGAGTGAGAGAGAGGGTGGGACAATGAGAGAGACAGAATGAAAGAATGAGTGAGAGAGAGGGTGGGACAACGAGAGAGACAGAATGAAGGAATGGGAGAGAGAGAGAGAGTGAGACAGCGAGAGAGACAGAATGAAAGAATGAGTGAGAGAGAGGGTGGGACAATGAGAGAGACAGAATGAAAGAATGAGAGAGAGAGAGGGTGGGACAACGAGAAAGACAATGAAAGAATAAGTGAGAGAGAGGGTGGGACAATGAGAGACAGAATGAAAGAATGAGTGAGAGAGAGAGTAGGGCAACAAGAGAGACAGAATGAGTGAGAGAGAGGGTGGGACAATGAGAGACAGAATGAAAGAATGAGTGAGTGAGAAAGTGGGACAACGAGAGAGACAGAATGAAGGAATGAGAGAGAGAGAGAAAGTGGGACAACGAGAGAGACAGAATGAAGGAATGAGAGAGCGAGAGAGTGAGACAACGCGAGAGACAGAATGAAAGAATGAGTGAGCGAGAGGGTGAGACAATGAGAGAGACAGAATGAAAGAATGAGTGAGAGAGAGGGTGGGACAATGAGAGAGACAGAATGAAAGGATGAGAGAGAGAGAGAGAGAGTGCGGCAACAAGAGAGACAGAATGAAAGAATGAGTGAAAGAGGGTGGGACAACGAGAAAGACAGAATGAAAGAATAAGTGAGAGAGAGGGTGGGACAATGAGAGAGACAGAATGAAAGAATGAGTGAGAGGGAGGGTGGGACAACGAGAGAGACAATGAGTGAGAGAGAGGGTGGGACAATGAGAGACAGAATGAGTGAGTGAGAAAGTGGGACAACGAGAGAGACAGAATGAAGGAAGTGAGAGAGAGAGAGAGAAAGTGGGACAACGAGAGAGACAGAATGAAGGAATGAGTGAGCGAGAGGGTGGGACAATGAGAGAGACAGAATGAAAGAATGAGTGAGAGAGAGGGTGGGACAACGAGAGAGACAGAATGAAACGATGAGTGAGAGAGAGTGAGGCAACAAGAGAGACAGAATGAAAGAATGAGTGAGAGAGAGTAGGGCAACAAGAGAGACAGAATAAGTGAGAGAGGATGGGACAATGAGCGACAGAATGAAAGAATGAGTGAGTGAGAAAGTGGGATAACGAGAGAGACAGAATGAAGGAATGTGAGAGAGAGAGAGAGAGAGAGAGTGAGACAACGAGACAGACAGAATGAAAGAATGAGTGAGAGAGTGGGACAACGAGAGAGACAGAATGAAAGAATTAGTGAGAGAGAGGGTGGGACAACGAGAGAGACAGAATAAAAGAATGAGTGAGAGAGAGGGTGGGACAACAAGAGAGACAGAATGAAAGAATGAGTGAGAGGGCGGGACAATGAGAGACACAGAATGAAAGAATGAGTGAGAGAGAGAGAGTGAGGCAACAAGAGAGACAGAATGAAAGAATGAGAGAGAGAGAGTGAGACAACGAGAGAGACAGAATGAAAGAATGAGAGAGAGAGAGAGAGAGGCAACAAGAGAGACAGAATGAAAGAATGAGTGAGAGAGAGAGAGTGAGACAATGAGAGAGACAGAATGAGGGCGAGAAGGAGTCGGAAAGTGTGAGAGGGTAATGAGTGTGTGAGAGAGAAAGCGAGAGATTGAGCGTAAAGGGGTTTGTGAGAGAGTGAGAATGATTAAGGACGGGACAGAAATAGTGAAAGGAATAACAGTGAGTGGGTGAGAAAGGGAGAGTGAGAGAGCAGAGCAGTAACGAGAGAAAAGGTAAGAGAAAGAGTGACATTGCAATAAGTGAAAAAGGTCTGGCGTTCCCCATCCTGACCCAATCCCATCCCAGTCCAAATCCCAATCCCGACCCAGTCCCCATCCCAATCCCGACCCAGTCCCCATCCCAATCCCACCCGAGTCCTGACCCTACTCCATACCTAGCCGCCTGGAGTTGGACGGGGCAAGGATCGCGCTCCGGTCTCAGTTGAGCATCGCTGCGGGTTTGTTGTAATACTGTGATTCTGGTTGTAGAGCCCAATGGTACTGGTGGAGCCATAGTGGACACGGCAGAGCAGAGAACAGCTCGCGATGTGGTGAGTTATACTGCACTTTCCACACTTGAGGAGCAACTAGGCCTTGGAGCCTGTAACTGGACCTCCATTCCCAACGGTCAGTCTCACTTGGGCCATTCTCAGTGGAACAGCAGGAGGCCATTCAGCCCATCCAGCCTGTTCCACCATTCAATCAGACCATGGCTGAACTTAATCTTAACCCCATCTACCCTCCCTGGTTCCGTAACCCTTAATATTCTTGCCTAACAAAAATCTATCAATCTTAGTTTTGAAATTTTCAATTGGCCCTCCCAGCGTCAACAGCTTTTTGGGGGAGAGAGTTTGAGATTCCCACTGCCCTTTGTGTGAAGACGTGCTTCCTGACGTCACTCCTGAACGGCCTGGCTCTAATTTTAAGGTTACGCCCTCTTGTTCTGGGCTCCCTCCTCCTCCAGAGGAAATAGTCTCTCTCTATCTGTCCTATCAATTTCTTTCATCCTCTTGAACACCTCAATTAGATCACCCATTCACCGTCGATACTCGATGGAATAGCAGCCTAGTCTATGCAACCTGGCCTCACTCCTCGACCTCAGCCGTGGCTCAGTGGGCAGCACTCTCGCCTTTGAGTCAGAAGGTTGTGGGTTCGAGTCCCACTCCTGAGACTTGAGCACGTAAATCGAGGCTGACCCTCCCAGTGCAGTGCTGAGGGAGCGTCGCACTGTCGGAGGTGCCGTCTTTCGGGATGAGACGTTAAATTGAGGCCCCGTCTGCCCCCTCAGGTGGACATAAAAGAACCCATGGCACTACTTCAAAGAAGAGCAGGGGGAGTTATCCCCGGTGTCCTGGGGCCAATATTGATCCTTCAATCAACAAAACAGATTATCTGGCTCATTATCACATTGCTGTTTGTGGGAGCTTGCTGTGCGCAAACTGCCCACCACTGTGCGTTTCCCACATTACAACAGTGACGACCACTCCCAAAGTACTTAATTGGCTCTAAAGCACTTTGGGATGAGCAGTGTGGTGAAAGGCGCTATATAAATGCAAGTCTTTCTTTTCTCATAGCCAAGTGGGCAAAATGGGGGGGCGGTTCTACATGGACAGGGGGTGGGAAATCCTGAATGGACTGACGTGTGAGTGGGGGGGGGGGAAGGGAAGGGGTGCACAGACCTTCAAAGACATGGAGGCGCGGGATGGATATAGACCTAAACCGAGAAGTAGATGGGAGAAATCGGGGGGGTTGCGAGGAAGGGCAGTTCACGAGTTGCCAGGGCGGGTTGAGCAGAAAGTTGGCTTTGTTGATGAATGTTAACCCTTTCTCTCCCTGCTCTGCCAGGCGATTCTCAATCACACTTTCGATGATATCGAGGACTTCATGATGAGGCTTCAGAAGTCAGCCGAAGCCTTCAAGATACTGGACCAGAGAAAGAAGAGCAGAATGGGGAAGAAAAAGAGCCAGAAAGACTCTGGGGGTACGTAGAGCAGGGGCAGACTCCACCCCCTCACCGCCTCCTCCCCCCCCCCCCCACCACCCCCTGCCCCAGAGGCTCGCGACGGCGGTGGGGTGATATCTATGGACGTGCACCCAATCCCAAGTCCCAGTCGCAGATTCATAGAATAATTACGGCACGGAAGAAGGCCATTTCGGCCCATCGTGTCCGCGCCGGCCGACAAAGAGCCACCCGGCCTGATCCCACTTTCCAGCTCTCGGTCCGTAGCCCTGTAGGTTACGGCACTTCAGGTGCACATCCAAGTACTGTTTAAATATGGTGAGGGTTTCTGCCTCTACCACCCTTTCAGGCAGTGAGTTCCACCCCAGACCCCCACCACCCTCTGGGTGAAGAAATCTCCCCTCAAATCCCCTCTAAACCTCCTACCAACTATTTTAAATCTCTGCCCCCTGTTTATTGACACCTCTGCTAAGGATAATAGGTCCTTCCTATCCACTCTATCTCGGCCCCTCATAATTTTATACACCTCAATTAAATCTCCCCTCAGCCTCCTCTGTTCCAAGGAAGACAATCCCTGTCAGATCTCAACAAAAGTGTCAATCAGAGGTGCTACAATTGGTCCCCATGTCTCTGGGTTCGATTAACCACCCAGCTATCTAGACCCTATGCTGGGGAATTCCCTTTCTTAAACTCTCTAACTCTCTTTCCTCCTTCAAGACGCTCCTTAAAAACTACCTCTTTGACCAAGCTTTTGATCATCATCAAAGGCAGTCCCTCGGAATCGAGGAAGACTTGCTTCCACTCTAAACATAAGTCCTTAGGTGGCTGAACAGTCCAATACGGGAGCCACAGTCCCTGTCACAGGCGGGACAGACAGTGGTTGAGGGAAAGGGAGGGTGGGACTGGTTTGCCGCACGCTCCTTCCGCTGCCTGCGCTTGCTTTCTGCACGCTCTCAGCGACGAGACTCGAGGTGCTCAGCACCCTCCCGGATGCTCTTCCTCCACTTAGGGGCGGACTTGTCTTTGGCCAGGGACTCCCAGGTGTCGGTGGGGATGTTGCACTTTATCAGGGAGGCTTTGAGGGTGTCCCTGTAACGTTTCCTTTGCCCACCTGGGGCTCGCATGCCGTGTAGGAATTCCGAGTAGAGCGCTTGCTTTGGGAGTCTCGCGTCGGGCATGTGGACAAGAAAGTCAGATTGCAAGCCGCAACTCCGATGAGAGGTCGGTCCTGTTGTCTAGGCCCTGCCTTTTCCCGCTCAAAGGCAGCCTCAGCAGGCTGCACGCTTGGAGCATTTTGTGTTTCTCTTTATTTCGTTGTTTGCGATGTCTTTGCAGTTTGTGTCAGTGTTTCAATATCGACTTTCTCCCCGATTTCAGAGGGTCTGCTAACAGTGAGAGCGCGACCCCCGACCCAGGAGCAGTTTGTTGACGTCTATCAGAAGTACAAGTACTCCTTCAGCCTGCTGGTAAGCAAGACGTCAAGCAGAGCGAGAGAGAGAGAGAGGCCCTGGGGCCTCCGGAAAGGGGCTCGGTTTGTGACCTTCATGTCGTTTCTCTCTCTAACCAGCTGAACCTGCCTCGTTCAGAGTTCAGCATCAGCACAGAATGCCAATCGAGGGCGTGGGCCTGTGGCCTGGAATTCCTCTCAGGAAAAGCAGCCCTCTCGGTGCCACTTACATTCCTGCAGGCTGCACAGGTTGGCAGTGAGTGTACTGCACCCGGGACGTTAAACGTTGTCGCGTTTAAAGGGATCGCCGGGACGCGCTCAGTCGCAGTGTTCACCGTGGGTCTCTGGGGCAAGCGGCAATCATCTCCGGGAGCCTGCCTTAACCCTTACCCTGCTGAATCAACTGTAACTCCGCACAGTTACACCGGGAGCGACCCTTACCCTGCTGAATAAACAGGAACTATGTTTCTGTACCTGCCCTGGGAGTGTTTGATGGGACAGTGTAGAGGGAGCTTTACTCTGTATCTAACCCCGTGCTGTACCTGCCCTGGGAGTGTTTGATGGAACAGTGTAGAGGGAGCTTTACTCTGTATCTAACCCCGTGCTGTACCTGCCCTGGGAGTGTTTGATGGAACAGTGTAGAGGGAGCTTTACTCTGTATCTAACCCCGTGCTGTACCTGCCCTGGGAGTGTTTGATGGGACAGTGTAGAGGGAGCTTTACTCTGTATCTAACCCCGTGCTGTACCTGCCCTGGGAGTGTTTGATGGGACAGTGTAGAGGGAGCTTTACTCTGTATCTAACCCCGTGCTGTACCTGCCCTGGGAGTGTGTGATGGGACAGTATAGAGGGAGCTTTACTCTGTATCTAACCCCGTGCTGTACCTGCCCTGGGAGTGTTTGATGGGACAGTGTAGAGGGAGCTTTACTCTGTATCTAACCCCGTGCTGTACCTGCCCTGGGAGTGTTTGATGGGGACAGTGTAGAGGGAGCTTTACTCTGTATCTAACCCCGTGCTGTACCTGCCCTGGGAGTGTTTGTTGGGACAGTGTAGAAGGAGCTTTACTCTGTATCTAACCCCGTGCTGTACCTGCCCTGGGAGTGTTTGATGGGACAGTGTAGAGGGAGCTTTACTCTGTATCTAACCCCATGCTGTACCTGCCCTGGGAGTGTTTGTGTTGCTGGCTCTGGGTGCAGTGTGTAAGGGCTGTTCCATTCCTCAGTGTTAACTCCCATCACTTTGAGCAGGTTGGAAGAAAGCTAGGACATTAAAAACCCGAAGAATAAAAAGAGACGCTGAGTGATTTTAAAATAAGCGATGTGTAGAGTTTGCCGGGGTGTGGGTCTGACTGGGTTGAAGGAGCGGTCGGGGACTTTCGCGTCGACGGCTCGATCCGGGAGGTTTGACCTGACCGCCGCTCGCTCTTATTTCTAGGCACGTGTGAAGAGCCACATCGTGAACCCCAACGCAATCGAACTAATCCACTTCCTGTTCGGGCCCCTCGACACGGTAAGCTCGCGGCATTCTGCGCTTCTCGCCTCATGCCAGGCGCTTCTCTCCGCCAGTTAGCCCGTGGGACTGCACTCGGCTCAGCCTCCATTTTGGCCGCGTAGCCTCCATTTTGGCCGCATAGCCTCCATTTTGTGAGGCACCCCAGAGGATCTTGTGGACTTTTTCCGGAACGACTGCTCCGCAGAGAGCGCCATCTCCTGGCCCAGCAGCGAACTGGCACGGATGAACGGTTACGCTGGGATGCCCGGAAGAGCACAGACCCAACACAGTGGATCGGTCATGGAGTGAACAAGCCAGCCAATTTCTAATCTTCTTTTATTTATTTATTCTTGGGATGTGGGCGTCGCTGGCAAGGCCGGCATTTATTGCCCATCCCCAATTGCCCCCTTGAGAAGGTGGTGGTGAGCCGCCTTCTTGAACCGCTGCAGTCCCGTGTGGTGAAGGTGCTCCCACAGTGCTGTTAGGGAGGGAGTTCCAGGATTGTGACCCAGCGACGATGAAGGAACGGCCGATATATTTCCGAGTCAGGATGGTGTGTGACTGGGAGGGGAACGTGGAGGTGGTGGTGTTCCCATGCGCCTGCTGCCCTTGTCCATCTATAAAGAAACAAAGACTGGAATTTATATAGCGCCTTTCAGGACCACCGGATGTCCCAAAGCACTTTTGTGGAGTGTAGTCACTGTTGTAATGTGGGAAACGCGGCAGCCAATATGCGCACAGCAAGCTCCCACAAACAGTGACGTGATAATGACCAGATCATTTGTTTTTTTTTTGTTATGTTGATCGAGGGATAAATATTGGCCCCAGGACACCGGGGATAACTCCCCTGCTCTTCTTCAAAATAGTGACACGGGATCTTTTATGCCCACCTGAGAGAGCAGACGGGGCCTCGGTTTAGCATCTCATCCGAAAGACGGCACCTCCGACAGTGCTGCACTCCCTCAGCACTGCACTGGGAGTGTCAACCTAGATTTTTGCGCTCAAGTTCCTGGAGTGGGACTTGAACCCACAACCTTCTGACTCGGAGGCGAGGATGCTGCCCACTGAGCCACGGCTGACACAGGTGCTAGAAGTCGCGGGTTTGGGATGCGCTGTAGGAGGAGCCTTGGCGAGTTGCTGCAGTGCCTCCCGTGGTTGGAACACACCACAAAAGTTGGGAAGGTATTACGACCCTTGCTCCCTCTGTGAAGTACCTGTGCATGTAAATCTTTGGTAGGATTGAGCCGGGACTTCTGACAGTGTTGCCGTTGATTTTTATTGTTCCTCCGGCACAGATGTTGCAAACCACGGGTTTGGAAGTTGCCAGCTCGGTTGCCACCCCCTTCTTGACCAACGATGCCGTCAACCTGATGAACACAACCCTCAACGAGACAGAGATGGCCCAATGGCAGTCACTGGGAGACTACTGGACCAAACCAAGGTAGGAGCCTCCAGTCGGTGTCCTCAGGTTAGAGCAAAGTTGACGAGACTGTTTTATAGAGGCCAAATGGATTCACAAGGATGTTGTAATGTATGCGCCCAGCTTTGTCGAGCTTGTTGAGTTGGGAATGGCTTCGCCAGTCACGTGATGTTCACAAGACTCAATAAAACCCCAGCCAGTTGGGTTCGGGGGATCCACAATGAGGCAGGTGGTTGTGAGCCTTCCCGGCAAGCGAGCCCGAGGGGGCAGAGAAAACGTTTCAAGGACACCCTCAAAGCCTCCCTAATAAAGTGCAACATCCCCACCGACACCTGGGAGTCCCTGGCCAAAGACCGCCCTAAGTGGAGGAAGTGCATCCAGGAGGGCGCTGCGCACCTCGAGTCTCGTCGCCGAGAGCGCGCAGGCAGCGGAAGGAGCGTGCGGCAAACCTGTCCCACCCACCCCTTCCCTCAACCACTGTCTGTCCCACCTGTGACAGGGACTGTGGCTCTCGTATTGGACTGTTCAGTCACCTAAGGACTCCTGTTAAGAGTGGAAGCAAGCCTTCCTCGATTCTGAGGGACTGCCCATGATGATGATAGTGGATGAATCGGTAATGTGCAGTGTGATTGTTAAACCTTTTGCTAATAAACCAACTTTAATAGCAATGTGTTGCTATGAATTCTTAAGCAAAGAACCCATGAAGCAAAAACATTACAGATGTCACCCGAACTACAGGGTTATAGCTAGCAGGACCCTCAAAAAAAAAAACAGGGGGGCACTTGTTTGAAAGTGTCTGGAGTGAGCCCCCCTTTTAACCAGAGGGCAATTGATTAATGTTGTCTCCAAAAATAGTTATAACTAGCTGTAGAGATTGAACAGGCTGGGTCTGTTTCCCTCTGGAAAAGAGAAGGCTGAGGGGTGACCTAATAGAGGTCTTTGAGATTACGAAGAGGTTTGATAGAGTAGATGTACAGAAAATGTTTCCACTTGTGGGGGAGGCCAAAACTGGGGCCATAAATATAAGACAGTCACTTTAATACATCCAATAAGGAATTCAGGAGAAACCTCTTCACCCAGAGAGCGGTGAGAATGTGGAACTCGCTGCCACAGGGAGGGGTTGAGGCGAATAGTATCGATGCATTTAAGGGGAAGCTGGATAAACACATGGGGGAGAAAGGAACAGAGGGTTATGGTGATGGGATGCGATGAGGAGGGGTGTGAGGAGGCTGGTGTGGAGCATAAACCCCGGCACGGACCCGTTGGGCCAAAGGGCCTGTTTCTGTGCTGTACACTCGATGTAGATGGGGGGTCATCTGGTCTTGTGCTCCTGGTAGGGAGGCTCATTCCAAGCCACGGGGAAAATCGTGGCCAGTTGACTCCACTGCCCCCCCCCCCCCTCCCCGGCCCCCAGCTCCGCCCCGCCCCCCCTCACTCCCCTCTTGAATTTCTTGTCTGTGTTCTCAGCAAGAAAAGTTCCCCACCAAACCTCTCGCAGAATTCTTCGTGCATCTCCTCGGAGCAGAGAAGGTGAAGGGGAGGTTGAATCAAGGCGCTCAAAGTTTTGAAGGGGTTCTGAAAGAGTCAATCGGAAGAACATGCTCTCCCTGGCAGGAGGCTCGGTAACCAGGGCACACAGATTTAAGATAATTGGCTAAAGAACCAGAGGTGGGGGAGATGAGGGGAATTTATTTTACGTAGCGAGTTGTGGCAATCTGGAATGCGCTGCCTGAAGGTTGGGTGGGAGCAGATTCGATCGGGATGACAGGACTGACATATGAAGAAAGACTGGATCGACTAGGCTTATATTCACTGGAATTTAGAAGAATGAGAGGGGATCTCATAGAAACGTATAAAATCCTGACGGGACTGGACAGGTTAGATGCAGGAAGAATGTTCCCGATGTTGGGGAAGTCCAGAACCAGGGGTCACCAGTCTAAGGATAAGGGGGAAGCCATTTAGGACCGAGATGAGGAGAAACTTCTTCACTCAGAGAATTGTGAACCTGTGGAATTCTCTACCACAGCAAGTTGTTGAGGCCAATTCGTTAGATATATTCAAAAGGGAGTTAGATGTGGCCCTTACGGCTAAAGGGATCAAGGGGTATGGAGAGAAAGCAGGAATGGGGTACTGAAGTTGCATGATCAGCCATGATCATATTGAATGGCGGTGCAGGCTCGAAGGGCCGAATGGCCTGCTCCTGCACCTACTTTCTATGTTTCTATAACTTTCAAAAGGGGAATTGGATAAATACTTGCAAAGGAAAAATTCGCCGTGCGAAGGGGAAAGAGCGGTGGGGGGGGGGGTGGGGGGGTGGGGGGGAGGGGGGAGTGGGACTAATGATGTGGAGACCTGTATTCAAATCCCACCAGGGCAGCTGGGGAATTTAAATTCAGTTAATTAAATTAAATCTGGAATTTAAAGCTAGTGTTAGTAATGGTGACCGTGAAATCATGATTGTTGTAAAGACCGATCTGGTTCACTAATGTCCCTTTAGGGAAGGAAATCTGCCGCCCTTACCCGGTCTGGCCGATATGTGACTCCAGACCCACAGCAATGTGGTTGACTCTTAACTGCCCCCTGAAATGGCAGCTCACCACCACCTTCTCGAGGGGCAATTAGGGGCGGGCAATTCTCGGCCTTTTGGCTAAGATCATGCGTAACTGACCTGACAGGGGAGTAGCCACCATGACCTCCGGGTGGTTCTCCCTGGATCAGGAAGGTATATGCTTGCTTTTTTGGAAACAGGAGGTGGGTGGGGTGGCTTGACCCATCCACCTCCACGGAGGTGTGTGGGGGACCTGACCCATCCACCTCCATGGCACGAACCTGGTATTGCAGTACTTCCAGGAACGGTGCAGTGGCTCTAGGCCTTTTGGCTAAGAGCATTGGTGCAGAGTGATCCTTGGCGTGTGCAAGGTGACCTCTGGCGTTTGTGATTTGACAAAGAATTGGAACGATTGGCTACGAATTTAAAAAAAAAAATTAGGGACGGGCAATAAATGCCAGCCTTGCCGGCGACGCCCACATCCCATGAACGAATAAATTTGAATATAAATTTGCGGAGTGGCGCTGTGTTGCTGACAGCGGGGGGTCACCCCGAGCTGATAGTGGACCTTCTTGTTCCTTCTGCGCAGGTTGGAATGGCCGGCCGAATACTGGGGGACGCCCTACAATCTACAGTTCCAGTCGGGCTGGCAGCCAGACTATCTCGACCCCAACGGGGTGCCGTGGGAGGATCCAGTGGAGCTGCAGCACAGACATGAATCACTGCGGCTGCAGGTAAGAAGGGATGAGGCCCGCCCGGTAACCAGAGAGCCGCCCAGCGTCAGAACATCAGAAATAGGAGCAGGAGGAGGCCATTCGGCCCCTCGAGCCTGCTCCGCCATTCAGTAAGATCTTGGCTGATCTGATCCTGGCCTCAGCTCCACTTCCCCGCCCCGCTCCCCATAACCCCTTACTCCCCTTATCGCTCAAACATCCGCCTATCTCAGCCTTGAATATATTCAATGACCCAGCCTCCACAGCTCTCTGGGGCAGAGAATGACCAAGATTCACGCCCTTCTGAGAGAAGAAATTCCTCCTCATCTCCGTCTTACAGCGTGATTCATTGTGTAATAGAAAACCGAAAAATGCTGGAAATACTCAGCGGGTCAGGCAGCATCTGCGGAGAGAGAAACTGAGTTAACGTTTCAGGTCGGTGATCCTTCGTCAGAACATGCAAAAACTGGGATTGTAACAGGTTTTTAAGCAAGTGGACGGTATGGGAAAGGGGGGAAGGGAGGAAAGAACAAAAGGGAAGGTCTGTGATAGGGTGGAAGACAGGAGAGATTAGAGAGACACAAGGGATGATGGTGCGAGGCAAAGGGAGATGGTAATGGGACAAGTTAAGAAACAAAAGATGAGTCTAGAGAGGGTGTGAATGGCAGAATCACCAACAGCTGCCGTGGGAAAGAAGAAAAAAAAACAGAAAAAAGGAAAAAAAAATAGAGGCCGAGGTTATGGTCTGAAATTGTTGATCTCGATGTTGGGTCCAGAAGGTTGTAAAGTGCCTCATTGAAAGACGAGGTGCTGTTCCTTGAGCTTCGTTGGAACAGTGTAGGAGGCCGAGGAGGGAGAGGTCTGAGTGGGAGCAGAGCGGGGAATTAAAGTGACAGGCGACCGGAAGCTCGGGGTCACGCTTACGGACTGAACGGATGCGCTTGGTCTTCCCGACTGTAGAGGACACTGCATCGTGAGCAGCGAGTGCAGTGTGCAGATTCGTTGTGTATATGTTTCTGAGGGACAGGACAAGGCCCGGTATAAATACAAGTCTGTTTTTCCCAAAATGGATGGACATGGATTTGGTTTGAGGGCTGCAGTTCCATGAATACACGACAGGCGGCGACACTGAGCAACCCGTGGTTCTTCTTTAAGCTCAGCACTGCCACTGGCAGGAGTTTAGTGGTAGTGCAGCTCAAACTGGTGAACTCACGGAGCTCCAATTGCATTTTGATATTGGGGTTGGGGTGGGTTGAAAAAAACATATAGCATTTTCCCCTCCCCCACAACTAAGAGATAGCGTATCCTATTCAATAATTGATTTTAATAATCAATTACAAGAGTTATTGCAAAAGCAAATTCGCTTAGTTCAGACCTAACAGATAAAGAAAAGACAGACTTGCATTTATATAGCGCCTTTCACGACCACTAGATGACTCAAAGCGCTTTACAGCCAATGAAGTACTTTTGGAGTGCAGCCACTGTTGTAATGTGGGAAATGCGGCAGCCAATTAGCGCGCAGCAAGCTCCCACAAACAGCAATGTGATAATGGCCCAGATCATCTGTTTTCTGTTACGTTGATTGAGGGATAACTATTGGCCCCAGGACACCGGGGATAACTCCCCTGCTCTTCTTCGAAATAGTGGCCGTGGGATCTTTTACGTCCACCTGAGAGAGCAGACGATAGAGTGGATAGGAAGGACCTATCTCCCTTAGCAGAGGGATCAATAACCAGGGGGCATAGATGTAAAGTCATTGGGGGGGGAGGTTTAGAGGGGATTTGAGGGGAAATTCCTAACCCAGAGGGTGGTGGGGGTCTGGAACTCACTGCCTGAAAGGGCGGTAGAGGCAGAAACACTCACCACATTTAAAAAGTACTTTAATGTGAGCCTGAAGTGCCGTAACCTACAGGGCTACGGACCGAGAGCTGGAAGGTGGGATTAGGCTGGGTAGCTCTTGTCGGCCGGCACGGACACGATGGGCTGAAATGGCCTCCTTCCGTGCTGTAACGTTCCGTAATTCTATGACTCCAGTTCTACTCGGTCCTGATATTTATTGAGCGCGTTTATTTGCTTCTAACTGTCTTGTCTCCTGTGTTACAGCAATCAGGTTCACAGACTGTCCCCATTCAGCAAACCAATGGGTAAGTGGCATTTCAGTTTCAGATATTAGTTTAGCAACAACTTCGGGACACTTATCTGCAAAGTACTCGAGTTATTTTATCACTCCTCAACTCTCCAAGAGGACTGAGAGACATAGAAACATAGAATATAGGTGCAGGAGTAGGCCATTCGGCCCTTCGAGCCTGCACCACCATTCAATAAGATCATGGCTGATCATTCACCTCAGTACCCCTTTCCTGCTTTCTCTCCATACCCCTTGATCCCTTTAGCTGTAAGGGTCATATCTAACTCCCTTTTGAATATATCCAATGAACTGGCATCAACAACTCTCTGCGGCAGGGAATTCCACAGGTTAACAACTCTCTGAGTGAAGAAATTTCTCCTCATCTCGGTCCTAAATGGCCTACCCCTTATCCTTAGACACTGTCCCCTGGTTCTGGACTTCCCCAACATCGGGAACATTCTTCCCGCCATTTAACCTGTCCCGTCCCGTCAGAATCAGACTCCTGCCCCCAGATATATTCTACACCCTTCAGTCCGCAGTGACACTCACCAAGCTCCTGAGTGGCTCCCGTCTTTTTAGGAGCAGAGTAACACAATGGTTATGTTATTATCTGGGGCTGAGTTCAAATCCCACCACAGCAGCTGGGGGAATTTAAATTTAGATAATTAAGTAAATCTGGAATTTAAAAAAAAAAGCTAGTGCCAGTCGTCATCA
Organism: Pristiophorus japonicus; assembly: GCF_044704955.1. NCBI lineage: Eukaryota > Metazoa > Chordata > Chondrichthyes > Pristiophoridae > Pristiophorus > Pristiophorus japonicus. The sequence continues at coordinate 90,898,754 of NC_091995.1, forward strand.
TCATAGTCAGTCCCTCGGAGTCGAGGAAGACTTGTTTCCACTCTTAACATGAGTCCTTAGGTGGCTGAACAGTCCAATACGCGAACCACAGTCTCTGTCACAAGTGGGACAGACAGTGGATGAAGGAAAAGGAGGGTGGGACTGGTTTGCCGCACGCTCCTTCCGCTGCCTGCGCTTGATTTCTGCACGCTCTCGGCGACGAGACTCGAGGTGCTCAGCGCCCTCCCGGATGCACTTCCTCCACTTAGGGCGGTCTTTGGCCAGGGACTCCCAGGTGTCGGTAGGGATGTTGCACTTTATCAGGGAAGGCTTTGAGTGTCAGTAGTGGTGACCTTGATTGTCGTAAAAACCCATCTGGTTCACTGATGTCCCTTTAGGGAAGGAAATCTGCCGCCCTTACCCGGTCTGGCCGATATGTGACTCCAGACCCACAGCAATGTGGTTGGGTCTTAACTTCCCTCTGAAATGGTCCAGCGAGACACTCAGTTAGGGGACATAGTCTCAGAATAAGGGGCCGCCCATTTAAAACTGAGATGAGGAGGAATTTCTTCTCTCAGTGGGTTGTGGATCTATGGAATTCTCTGCCCCAGAGAGCTGTGGAGGCTGGGTCATTGAATATATTTAAGGCAGAGATAGACAGATTTTTGAGCGATAAGGGAACAAAGGGTTATGGGGAGCGGGCGGGGAAGTGGAGCTGAGTCCATGATCAGATCAGCCATGATCTTATTAAATGGCGGAGCAGGCTCGAGGGGGCAAATGGCCGACTCCTGCTCCTATTTCTTATGTTCTTATGTTCAGTTGTACGATAATTGCTACGACAAAGTCAGCACTGTGTGGGAGCACCTTCATCACACGGACTGCAGCGGTTCAAGAAGGCGGCTCACCACCACCTTCTCAAGGGGCAATTGGGGATGGGCAATAAATGCCGGCCTTGCCAGCGACGCCCAGATCCCAGGAACGAATACATGTTTTTAATAGTACCTTCAACCCCCTTCAGTAGTCATTGACTCTCAGCAGCAGGACTGAGAGGCTCCTGTCTCCAAGTGCAATGGAAAGTTAAGATTGTCATTTATGAAGGGAACGTTCACTTGCCACACATTTCTACAGCTTGCACACCAGCAAGTCAAGTCAGCAATTGAAAGATAACATTTCAAATGGAGAAAAGTACCCCGTTGGAGCAAACCCTGCCCCTCCCGCCCCCACCTCCCCCTCCCCCCTCCACCCCCTTCACTCGGGAATTGAGCTACACGGTGGCCTTTTGTCACCCATCACCCCCTGTGCTCGCTGCCCCGTGTCCTAACTCGCACCGAGTCCTGCTCACCCATCACCCCCTGTGCTCGCTGCCCCGTGTCCTAACTCGCACCGAGTCCCGCTCACCCATCACCCCCTGTGCTCGCTGCCCCGTGTCCTAACTCGCACCAAGTCCCGCTCACCCATCGCTCCCTGTGCTCACTGCTCCGTGTCCTAACTCGCACCGAGTCCCGCTCACCCATCACCCCCTGTGCTCGCTGCCCCATGTCCTAACTCGCACCCGAGTCCCGCTCACCCATCGCCCCCTGTGCTCGCTGACCTACATTGGCTCCTGGTTAAGCAACGCCTCGATTTCAAAATTCTCATCCTTGTTTTCAAATCCCTCCATGGCCCTCGCCCCCTCCCTATCTCTGTAATCTCCTCCAGCCCCACAACCCCCCGAGATATCTGCGCTCCTCCAATTCTGCCCTCTTGAGCATCTCTGATTATAATCACTCCACCATCGGTGGCCGTGCCTTCTGTTGCCTGGGTCCCCAAGCTCTGGAACTCCCTCCCTAAACCTCTCCGCCTCTCTACCTCTCTCTCTCTCTCCTCCAAGACGCTCCTTAAAACCTCCCTCTTTGACCAAGCTTTTGGTCACCTGCCCGAATTTCTACTTACGTGGCTCGGTTTCAAATGTTTTATCTCAGTACTCCTGTGAATGCACCTTGGGACGTTTCACTATGTTAAAGGCGCTATATAAATACAAGTTGTTGTTGTATTGTTCAGTTGTATTGTACAGTTGTTTTGTACAGTGGTTGTTGTTGTATTACAGTTGTTGTATCGCACAGTTGTTGTTGTACAGATGTTGCATTTTCCTGTGTGTGTAAAAGAGTCGATCTTCCTCCTGCAGGAAGCACGAGGATGAGGGTAAACACATGAGATGCAGCTATGACTTTGTGGCCCGTAACAGCAGCGAGCTCTCGGTCCTGACCGGCGAACTGGTGGAGGTGAGTCCGATGGGTGCAGACCGGTCAGCTACAAGATACAACAAAGGAGTGCAACGAAGGTTCACCAGACTGATTCCTGGGATGGGGGGGTTTGTCCTATGAGGAGAGATTGAGTAGACCAGTCCCATATTCTCTAGAGTTTAGAAGAATGAGAGGTGATCTCATTGAAACATAATGAAATTCCTACAGGGCTTGACAGGGTAGATGCAGGGAGGATGTTTCCCCCCCCCCCCCCCGGGCTGGGGAGTCTAGAACCAGGGGTCACACAGTCTCAGGATAAGGGGTCGGCCATTTTGGACTGAGATGAGGAGGAACTTCTTCACTCAGAGGGTGGTGAATCTTTGGAATTCTCTGCCCCAGAGGGCTGTGGAGGCTCAGTCTTTGAGTATATTCACGGCTGAGATTGATAAGGCTCGAGTGGAGCATGGTCTGCTTGGGCCGAATGGCCTGTTTCTGTGCCGTATATCCTATGCAGTCCTACGATACATTTTTGGACTCAAAGGAAATCAAGGGATATGGGGATTGGGCAGGAAAGTGGAGTTGAGGTAGACAATCAGCCATGATCTTATTGAATGGCGGAGCAGGCTCGAAGGGCCGAATGGCCAACTCATAGAAACATAGAAAATAGATGCAGGAGTAGGCCATTCGGCCCTTCGAGCCTGCACCACCATTCAATAAGATCATCGCTGATCATTCCCTCAGTACCCCTTTCCTGCTTTCTCTCCATACCCCTTGATACCTTTAGCCGTAAGGGCCATATCTAACTCCCTCTTGAATATATCCAATGGACTGGCATCAACAACTCTCTGCGGCAGGGAATTCCACAGGTTCATAACTCTGAGTGAAGACGTTTCTCCTCATCTCAGTCCTAAATGGCTTACCCCTTATCCTAAGACTGTATCCTCTGGTTCTCGACTTTCCCAACGTCGGGAACATTCTACCTGCATCTAACCTGTCCAGTCCCGTCAGAATCTTATATGTTTCTATGAGATCCTCTTTCAAGCTTCTAAACTCCAGTGAATAAAGGCCCAGTTGATCCAATCTTTCCTCATATGTCAGTCCTGCCATCCCGGGAATCAGTCTGGTGAACCTTCGCTGCACTCCCTCAATAGCAAGAACGTCCTTCCTCAGATTAGGAGACCAAAACTGAACACAATATTCCAGGTGGGGCCTCACCAAGGCCCTGTACAACTGCAGTAAGACCTCCCTGCTCCTATACTCAAATCCCCTCGCTATGAAGGCCAACATACCATTTGCCGCCTTCACCGCCTGCTGTACCTGCATGCCGACTTTCAATGACTGATGTACCATGACACCCAGGCCTCGTTGCACCTCCCCTTTTCCTAATCTGCCGCCATTCAGCTAATATTCTGCCTTCGTGTTTTTGTCCCCAAAGTGGATAACCTCACATTTATCCTAATTCTTATTTCAGAGAGGAGAAATCAGTCAGATAGTCGCTCCGGCTTGGTGGTTGGTGACTCCTCCCCCACAATTGGAAAGTACGTGTGGGTGGATCTCCTGTGGGAATAGGATCAGGGTGGGACTTGATGGTCTCCACATTCAAATGCCAGGTCGATAAGGTGGTTAAGAAGGCATATGGAATACTTGCCTTTATTAGTCAAGGCATAGAATACAAGAGCAGGGGGGTTATGCTTGAACTGCAGCTGGAGTACTGCGTGCAGTTCTGGTCACCACATTACAGGAAAGATGTGATTGCAGTGGAAAGGCTGCAGAGATTTAGGAGACTGTTGCCAGGACTGGAGAATTTTAGCGATGAGGAAAGATTGGATAGGCTGGGTCTAGTTTTCTTTGGAACAGAGGAGGCTGAGGGGAGACCTGACTGAGGTGTATAACATTATGAGGGGCCTGGATAGAGTGGATAGGAAGGACCTGTTTCCCTTGGCAGAGGAGTTCACAACCAGGGGCCATAGATTTAAAGTAATTGGGGGGAGGTTTAGAGGGGATTTGAGGGGAAATTTCTTCACCCTGAGGGTGGTGGGAGTCTGGAACTCATTGCCTGAAAGGGTGGTAGAGGCAGAAACCCTCACCACATTTAAAAAGTACTTGGATGTGCACTTGAAGTGCCGTAACCTACAGGGCTACGGACCGAGAGCTGGAAAGTGGGATTCGGCTGGGTAGCTCTTGGTTGGCCGGTGCAGACATGGTGGGCCGAAATGGCCTCCTTCCGTGCTGTAAATTTCTATGATTCTATGTAGAGCTCCCCCCCCCCACCCCCCTTGTGGACTACTGTGGTAATGCAACTGCTGATGTAAATACAATAAAAGGGTCATGTGACTGGTCACATGACAAGTTCTCTGGAACCATCTTGTGTGCAGTGTGCCTAGTGATGTCGTAAAGAATATATCACACGTAGCTTACCACTACTCGTTGTCGAGGTTGGCACATGGACAGTGGTCCCCTGGGCCTTCAGCACCCATGGAACTACACCCCATGAAAAGGAAGAATAAATCTGACAAAGAAATTGTGAATACAGATGAGGAAGAACAATAAGGGGACTACTGCCCAGTGAGGAGAACCTTGGTTCAGATTTGGGGATGGACTCTACCTGGTGATCGTTGACGGTGGGACCTACTCTACTATTGATGGGACCTCCATTTTATGATCCGTTGAAGGAACCATGCCGTGATGCCGTAACATGGAGCTCGGGTGCAGGCATATTATTGGAATCCATTGAGATACGGGTCAGCCACGGTCTATAATTCAATGGCGGAGCAGGCTTGAGGGGGGGGGGGGGGGGCAGAATGGCCTCTTCCTGTTCCTTAGTTGTGAGGCATTCTTTACGACATCATGAACAAACACACTCAACAAGATGGCTCCAGCTGTCAGGTGACTTTGTCACATGACCCGTTTATTGGATTTGCACCGTTGGTTGCATTGCCTCAGTTGTCCACCAGGGGGCGCAGTAGTCCACTAGGGGGCGCTCTATTACGTTATTGGAACTGAGTTTGTTCATCAGTCCATCAATGGCGCTCCACTCATCGAGCAAGCCCTCCTGTTTGCCACTGGAGGTGGTGACTGGTTTCGACGATAGCCCATGGTGCCTGACTTGCATTGTGTCTCTCTCTCTCTCTCTCTTTCTCACTAGGTGCTGGATGACTCCAAACGGTGGTGGAAGGTGATGAACCAGAGCGGGCAGGTTGGATATGTCCCCTTCAATATCCTGGAGCCCATTCCTGGCCAGGATGTGATCGACAGCTCATCCCTGTACGCGCAAGTGTCCCACAAGGTAACCTACACCACACTCAGCCGTCCTGTAATGTGGTGACCAGAACTGCACGCAGTACTCCAGCTGCAGTTCAAGCATAACCTCCCTGCTCTTGTATTCTATGCCTTGACTAATAAAGGCAAGTATTCCATATGCCTTCTTAACCACCTTATCGACCTGGCATTTGAATGTGGAGACCATTGGAGGCAGTTCAGAGAAGGTTCACTCGGTTGATTCCTGGGATGAAGGGGTTGTCTTATGAGGAAAGGTTGAGCAGGTTGGGCCTGTGCTCACTGGAGTTTAAAAGAATGAGAGGTGATCTTATTAAAACGTATAAGATTCTGAGGGGGCTCGACAGGGTGGATGCAGAGAGGATGTTTCCCCCTAGGTTAATATAACACTTGATTGTTACTTTACTGATATTTGAGCAGCAATTATCAAATCCCGCTTACACTGCATAAATTATAATCACTGTCACCAATAAAGGCCAAGTTAAATCTTTTAGAACTGATTAAGTGAAAGGGTTAATTGGCACAGGCCCAGAAACGTATAACATAAGAAATAGGAGCAGGAGTCGGCCATTCGGCCCCTCGAGCCTGCTCCGCCATTCAATGAGATCACGACTGATCTGATCTTAGCCTCAAACTCCACTTCCCCGCCCGCTCCCCATAACCCTTCACTCCCTTATCGCTCAATAATCTGTTTCTCTCCACCTTGAATATGTTCAATGACCCAGCCTCCACAGCTCTCTGGGGCAGAGAATTCCACAGATTCACGACCCTCTGAGAGAAGAAATTCCTCCTCATCTCCGTTTTAAATGGGCGACCCCTTATTCTGAAACTATGCCCCCCTAGTTCTAGATTCCCCCACGAGGGGAAATATCCTCTCTGCATCTACCTTGTCCAGCCCCCTCAGAATCTTGTACGTTTCAATAAGATGGCCTCTCATTCTTCGAAACTCCAATGAGCACAGGCCCCGTGAGCCTTTCGTTTTCCTCCATCTTACCTCCCGAGCCAGCACTACCCAGGGCATGTCGCAACAGGTTTACAAGTATGATTATAAGTGCAACAATTTCATAATTAAATCTTTTAATCTACAATTAATTAATAGTATAAATGGATTACATTTCAGCTTAGTTAGTCAGTGAGTATGATGTGGAGGCTTTCCCAACGGGTGTAGCGTTGAGAATCTGGAATGTTCCGGAATCCGGACCAGACGATCCTGCCGACCTCTTGTGTCTCCTCCCGACCTGCCCGAACTCCTCCTTGGCGGGAATTCCCCCCCCTCCAACCTCCTCCTTGCTGACGTTCCGAAATCCTGAAATACCTGAACCTGGGCTCGGGTGTTTCCGGATTTGTGATGTTAGGAAACAACTCGAAGCCCGGAATCCGTATTTTAGGCGCTGCACCGGTATTGTCACACAGGTTCCGGTTACAAATCGTTTCTCGGCCTCTGTTTCTTCCCTTGCGCGTTCGATCGCGGTTCTCGAATCTTCCCCCTTCGCTGCTTCCTTCTCCCCCACATCCGTCCCCGAACTGTCCCGTTTTAATCGGTCAGTCATGGCACAGTGTGGGAGCACTCTCGCCTCTGAGTCCAGAAAGTCGTAGGTTCATAGCCCCGTTCTGGAGACTCAAGCACATAATTCAGGCTGCAACTCCCAGTGCAGTACTGAGGGAGTGCTGCACTGTCGGAGGGGCAGTACTGAGGGAGCACTACACTGTCGGAGTGGCAGTACTGAGGGAGCGCCGCACTGTGGGAGGGGCAGTACTGAGGGAGCACTACACTGTGTCGGAGGGGCAGTACTGAGGGAGCGCTGCACTGTGTCGGAGGGGCAGTACTGAGGGCGTGCCGCACTGTCGAAGGGGCAGTACTGAGGAAGCGCCGCACTGTCGGAGGGGCAGTACTGAGGGAGCGCTGCACTGTGTCGGAGGGGCAGTACTGAGGGCGTGCCGCACTGTCGAAGGGGCAGTACTGAGGAAGCGCCGCACTGTCGGAGGGGCAGTACTGAGGGAGCACTGTACTGTCGGAGGGGCAGTGCTGAGGGAGCGCTGCACTGTCGGAGGGGCAGCACTGAGGGAGCACTGCACTGTCGGAGGGGCAGTACTGAGGGAGCGCCGCACTGTCGGAGGGGCAGTACTGAGGGAGCGCTGCACTGTCGGAGGGGCAGTACTGAGGGAGTGCCGCACTGTCGGAGGGGCAGTACTGAGGAAGTGCCGCACTGTCGGAGGGGCAGTACTGAGGGAGCGCTGCACTGGCGGAGGGGCAGTACTGAGGGAGTGCCGCACTGTCGGAGGGGCAGTACTGAGGAAGTGCCGCACTGTCGGAGGGGCAGTACTGAGGGAGCACTGCACTGTCGGAGGTCCTGTCTTTCGGCTGAGAAGTTAAACTAAGGTCCCACGGCACTATTTTGAAGAAGAGCAGGGGGAGTTATCCCCGGTGTCCTGGGGCCAATATTTATCCCTCAATCAACATAACAAAAACAGATTATCTGGATCATTATCACATTGCTGTGTGTGGGAGCTTGCTATGTGCAAATTGGCTGCTGCGTTTCCCACAGTACAACAGTGACTACACTCCAAATGGTACCTCAAATAAAAACAGAAAATGCTGGAAATCTCAGCGGGTCAGGCAGCATCTGTGGAGAGAGAAACAGAGTTAACGTTTCGGGTCGGTGAAACGTTAACTCTGTTTCCCTTGCCACAGATGCTGCCTTACCCGCTGAGATTTCCAGCATGTTCTGTTTTCATTTGAGGTTCCAGCATCCACAGTATTTTGCTTTGTGTCAAGTGGTAGCTAACTGGTTGTGAAGGGCTTTCCGACATACTGAAGTTGCGAAAGACACTGTGTAAATACAAGTCTTCCTCTTTCTTTCTTTCTTTCACAAGAAAGGGCAGGGGGAATGAATAAAGTTGTGGGGTTAGAGGTGAAGAGGGGAGGGGGAATAATGAATAGAATAATAATAATGAACAGTTGGGTCTCTTTACTCTTGAACAAAGAAGGCTGAGGGGTGACCTAATAGAGGTCTTTCAAATGATGAAAGATTTTGATAGAGTGGATACAGAGAGAATGTTTCCACTTGTGGGGAAGAGCATAACTAGAGGCCATCAATATAAGATAGTCACCAAGAAATCTAATGGGGAATTCAGCAGAAACTTCTTTACCCAGAGAGCGGTGAGAATGTGGAACTCGCTGCCACAGGGAGGGGTTGAGGCGAATAGTATCAATGCATTTAAGGGGAGGCTGGACAAGGATATGAGGGGGAAGGGAATAGAGGGTTATGCCGATAGATTTAGATGAGGAAAGACGGCAGGAGGCTCGAGTGGAACATAAACGCCGGCATGGTCTGGTTGGGCCGAATGGTCTGTTTCTGGGCCATTCTGATGTAATCCTGTGTATGAAAATCTCCGAATAATTCAATGCACACACCCTAACCCAACAGAATCTGAGTTTTAATGGCTCAGCTCTCCAGCTGTGACAGAAAGCGTTCCTCTGTGTTTTTCAGGAGATGCGACCAAGTACGAAAGGCAAACCGCCCCCCACGCTCCCGAAAAAGGTGCTCCAACCCAACAGCATGGCCTGGGACTCAAACGCCGACAATATAGTCGTGACTCACAAAGAGAAAGGTGAGCAAGTAACACACCGAGACTAACATACTGTTGTGGGGAACCCCGCCCTCGCTCTGTGTCTACGTTACTGGGTATAACACTCCTGTACATATTATATATCACACCGTGTGTTACTAGGCATAACACTCCTGTACATATTATATATCACACCGTGTGTTACTGGGTATAACACTCCTGTACATATATATCACACAGTGCGTTACTGGGTATAACACTCCAGTACATATTATATATCACACCGTGTGTTACTAGGCATAACACTCCTGTACATATTATATATCACACAGTGCGTTACTGGGTATAACACTCCAGTACATATTATATATCACACCGTGTGTTACTGGGTATAACACTCCTGTACATATATATCACACCGTGTGTTACTGGGTATAACACTCCAGTACATATTATAATTCACACCGTGTGTTACTAGGCATAACACTCCTGTACATATATATCACACAGTGCGTTACTGGGTATAACACTCCTGTACATATTATATATCACACCGTGTGTTACTAGGCATAACACTCCTGTACATATATATCACACAGTGCGTTACTGGGTATAACACTCCTGTATATATATTATATAGCACACTGTGTGTTACTGGGTATAACACTTCTGTATATATTATATATCACACAGTGCGTTACTTAGAAACATAGAAACATAGAAAATAGGTGCAGGAGTAGGCCATTCGGCCCTTCGAGCCTGCACCGCCATTCAATAAGATCATGGCTGATTATCCACCTCAGTACCACTATTCTGCTTTCTCTCCATACCCCTTGATCCCTTTAGCCGTAAGGGCCATATCTAACTCCCTCTTGAATATATCCAATGAACTGGCATCAACAACTCTCTGCAATAGGGAATTCCACAGGTTAACAACTCTGTGTGAAGAAGTTTCTCCTCATCTCGGTCCTAAATGGCTTACCCCTTATCCTTAGACTGTGACCCCTGGTTCTGGACTTCCCCAACATCGGGAACATTCTTCCTGCATCTAACCTGTCCAGTTCCATCAGAATTTTATATGTTTCTATGAGATCACCTCTCATGCTTCTAAACTCCAGTGAATACAGGCCCAGTCGATCCAGTCTCTCCTCATATGTCAGTCCACCCATCCCGGGAATCAGTCTGGTGAACCTTTGCTGCACTCCCTCAATAGCAAGAATGTCCTTCCTCAGATTAGGAGACCAAAACTGAACACAATATTCCAGGTGAGGCCTCACCAAGGCCCTGTACAACTGCAGTAAGACCTCCCTGCTCCTATATTCAAAACCCCTAGCTATGAAGGCCAATATACCATTTGCCTCCTTCACCGCCTGCTGTACCTGCATGCCAACTTTCAGTGACTGATGAACCATGACACCCAGGTCTCGTTGCACCTTCCCTTTTCCTAATCTGCCGCCATTCAGATAATATTCTGCCTTCGTGTTTTTGCCACCAAAGTGGATAACCTCACATTTATCCACATTATACTGCATCTGCCATGCATTTGCCCACTCACCTAACCTGTCCAGGTCACCCTGCAGCCTCTTAGCATCCTCCTCCCAGCTCACACCACCACCCAGTTTAGTGTCATCTGCAAACTTGGAGATATTACACTCAATTCCTTCATCCAAATCATTAATGTATATTGTAAAGAGCTGGGGTCCCAGCACTGAGCCCTGCGGCACTCCACTAGTCACTGCCTGCCATTTTAAAAATGACCCATTTATCTCGACTCTTTGCTTCCTGTCTGCCAACCAGTTCTCTATCCACGTCAGTACATTACCCCCAATACCATGTGCTTTAATTTTGCACACTAATCTCTTGTGTGGGACCTTGTCAAAAGCCTTTTGAAAGTCCAAATACACCACATCCACTGGTTCTCCCTTGTCCACTCTACTCGTTACATCCTGAAAAAATTCCAGAAGATTTGTCAACCATAATTTCCCTTTCATAAATCCATGTTAACTTGGACCGATCCTGTCACTGCTTTCCAAATGCGCTGTTATTTCATCTTTAATAATGGATTCCAACATTTTCCCCACTACTGATGTCAGGCTAACCGGTCTATAATTACCCATTTTCTCTCTCCCTCCTTTTTAAAAAAAGTGGTGTTACATTAGCTACCCTCCAGTCCATAAGAACTGATCCAGAGTCGATAGACTGTTGTAAAATGATCACCAATGCATCCACTATTTCTAGGGCCACTTCTTTAACTACTCTGGGATGCAGACTGTCAAGCCCCGGGGATTTATCGGCCTTCAATCCCATCAATTTCCCGAACTCAATTTCCCGTCTAATAAGGATATCCTTCAGTTCCTCCTTCTCACTAGACCCTCAGTCCACTAGTACATCCGGAAGGTTATTTGTGTCTTCCTTCGTGAAGACAGAACCAAAGTATTTGTTCAACTGGTCTGCCATTTCTTTGTTCCCCATTATAAATTCACCTGAATCTGACTGCAAGAGACCTATGTTTCTCTTCACTAATCTTTTCCTCTTCACATATCTATAGAAGCTTTTGCAGTCAATTTTTATGCCCTGGGCAAGCTTCCTCTCATACTCTATTTTCCCCCCTCCTAATTAAATCCTTTGACCTCTGCTGAATTCTAAATTTCTCCCAGTCCTCAGGTTTGTTGCTTTTTCTGGCTAATTTATATGCCTCTTCCTTGGATTTAACACTATCCTTAATTTCACTTGTTAGCCACGGTTGAGCCACCTTCCCTGTTTTATTTTTACTCCAGATAGGGATGTACAATTGTTGAAGTTCATCCATGTGATCTTTAAATGTTTGCCATTGCCTATCCACCGTCAACCCTTTAAGTATCATTGGCCAGTCTATTCTAGCCAATTCACACCTCATACCATCGAAGTTACCTTTCCTTAAGTTCAGGACTCTAGTCTCTGAATTAACTGTGTCACTCTCCATCTTAATAAAGAATTCTACCATATTATGGTCACTCTTCCCCAAGGGGCCTCGCACAACAAGATTGCTAATTAGTCCTTTCTCATTACACATCACCCAGTCTAGGATGGCCAGCCCTCTAGTTGGTTCCTCGACATATTGGTCCAGAAAACCATCCCTAATACACTCCAGGAAATCCTCCTCTACCGTATTGCTACCAGTTTGGTTAGCCCAATCTATATGTAGATTAAAGTCACCCATGATGACTGCTGCATGCATCCCTAATTTCTTGTTTGATGCTGTCCCCAACTTCACTGCTACTGTTTTGTGGTCTATACACAACTCCCACTAGTGTTTTCTACCCTTTGGTATTCTACAGCTCCATCCATACAGATTGCACATCATCCAAGCTAATGTACTTCCTTACTATTGCGTTAATTTCCTCTTTAACCAGCAACGCTACCCCATCTTCTTTTCCTTTCTGTCTATCCTTCCTGAATGTTGAATACCCCTGGATGTTGAGTTCCCAGCCTTGGTCACCCTGGAGCCATGTCTCCGTGATGCCAATTATATCATATTCATTCATTGCTGGCTGCGCAGTTAATTCGTCCACCTTATTACGAATACTCCTCGCATTGAGGCACAAAGCCTTCAGGCTTGTCTTTTTAACACACTTTGCCCTTTTAGAATTTTGTTGCAATGTGGCCCTTTTTGATTTTTGCCTTGGGTTTCTCTGCCCTCCACTTTTACTTTTCTTCTTTCTATCTTTTGCTTCTGCCCCTATTTTACTTCCCTCTGTCTCCCTGCTTAGCTTCCCATCCCCCTGCCATATTAGTTTAACCCCTCCCCAACAGCATTAGCAAACACTCTCCCTCGGACATTGGTTTCGGTTCTGCCCAGGTGCAGACCGTCCGGTTTGTACTGGTCCCACCTCCCCCAGAACCGGTTCTAATGTCCCAGGAATTTGAATCCCTACCTTCTGCACCACTCCTCAAGCCACGTATTCATCTCAGCTATCGTGCGATTCCTACTCTGACTAGCACGTGGCACTGGTAGCAATCCTGAGATTACTACCTTTGAGGTCCTACTTTTTAATTTAACTCCTAGCTCCCTAAATTCAGCTTGTAGGACCTCATCCCATTTTTTACCTATATCGTTGGTACCTATATGCACCACGCCAACTGGCTGTTCGCCCTCCGCTTTCAAAATGCCCTGCAACCGCTCCGAGACATCCTTGACTCTTGCACCAGGGAGGCAACATACCATCCTGGAGTCTCGATTGCGGCCGTAGAAACGTCTATCTATTCCCCTTACAATAAAATCCCCTACCACTATACTGGGTATAACACTCCTGTACATATTATATAACACACAGTGCACACTGGGTATAACACTCCTGTATATATTATATAATAACACGCTGTGTGTTACTGGGAATGACATTCCTGTATATATTATATAATAACACACTGTGTATTACTGGGTATAACACTCCTGTATATATTTTATAATAACACGCTGTGTGTTACTGGGAATGACATTCCTGTATATATTATATAATAACACGCTGTGTATTACTGGGTATAACACTCCTGTATATATTTTATAATAACACGCTGTGTGTTACTGGGTATAACGCTCCTGTATATATTATATAACCCCTGTCTCCCACACACACAAAATCGCACACACACACACTTCTGCACCCAGGGTTACCGCGTCCCCGGTTCAGACTAACTTGGCGCGGAGCTGCTAATGAGTGTGGACCCGGCTGGCGCGAGAGCCTCGGTACGGCAGTGAGCGTTGCCTCTACCCACCAGGCCAGCAGGGGGCAGCAAAATCGACGCTCCTCTCCCTTAATTCTTCCTCGCCTCCTCTCCATCTAGTGGTAACCCTACATTCTATTGTTACTTCCCCAGAGCGCAATGCCCAGATTAACGTAATGAATGAAGAGCTGTTGCTGAGGATAGCGCACGGGCGGACGGCACAACCCAAGGCCTTCCAAGTCCAGAAGACGCTCGACACCTCCGTGCCGCTGAACTACAATTCCTCTCCGAGTGAGGTCAAGACCTGGCTGGAGGCCAAAGGCTTTAGCCAGATGTAAGTTAGGTCACTGTTCAGTCACAGGCTCGCTAACCTCCCTGGGTTGACCAGGGATTAAAGATTAATCTCTGGCTGCGTGTGAAACCCGGGGTCAAAGTTCATAAGTTCATTGAAAGCCTAAGATGGGGGAACACAGGGCGGTTTTATTCCAAGATCAAGACTCATCCAATTGGGTAACGAAGTGTGAGCAGGAGTAGGCCATTGGGCCCCTCGAGCCTGCTCCGCCATTCTATAAGATCATGGCTGATCTGATCTTGGCCTCAACTCCACTTCCCCGCCCGCTCCCCATAATCCTTCACTCCCTTATTGTTCAACAATCTGTCTATCTCCACCTTAAATATGTTCAATGACCCAGCCTCCACAGCTCTCTGGGACAGAGAATTCCACAGATTTACAACCGTCTGAGAGAAGAAATTCTTCCTCATCTCCGTTTTAAATGGGTGACCCCTTATTCTGAGACTATGCCCCCTAATTCTAGATACCCCCACGAGGGGAAACATCCTCTCTGCATCTACCCTGTCAAGTCCCCTCAGAGTCTCATACATTTCAATAAGATCACATCTCATTCTTGTAAACTCAAATGAGCACAGGCCCAACCTGCTCAACTTTCTTCATAAGACAACCCCTTCATCTCAGGGATCAACCGAGTGAACCTTCTTTGAACTGCCTCCAATGCAGTTATACCCCTCCTTAAATAAATCCAAAACTGCACGCAGTACTCCAGCGCCCCGTACAGTTGTAGCAAGACTTCCCTACTTTTATACACCACCCCCCTTGCAATAAAAGCCCCATCTGCTCTCTCAGGTGGACATAAAGGATCCCACGGCCACTATTTCGAAGAAGAGCAGGGTGGGGGCGCTATCTCGGCCAGTATCATAACCACTGTGCTACTGTACCCCTCAGATTGCCCCTCTCACTTGGGTCAACGCACACCAAAATGTTACAACACAATGTGGAGGGGAACGGAGAGCTCTCGCTACAGAGGATGTTAATCCCCATCTCTCTCTCTCTCTCTCAGGACGGTGAATTCTCTTGGGATTCTGACCGGTGCTCAGCTCTTCTCCCTGCAGAAAGATGAGTTGAGATCAGTGAGTCCGGAGGAGGGGACTCGGGTCTACAGCCAGATAATGGTTCAGAAGTCACTGCTCGAGGTAGGAACATAGTTCTGTTGCTTTCATTCAAAAGAAAACGTTGGCGGGAAAGCCAAATGGCTGATGGAACGTATGTGCTTCGTGGCTTCTTTGCTTAAGAATTCATAGCAACGCATCGCTTTAGTAAGAACGAGTTGGTTTATTAACAAAAGGTTTAACAATCACACTACATATTACCAGTTCATCCACCATCATCATCATCGGTAGTCCTTCGGAATCAAGGAAGACTTGCTTCCGCTCTTAAAATGAGTCCTTAGGTGGCTGAACAGTCCAATATGAGAACCACAGTCTCTGTCACAGGTGGGACAGACAGTGGTTGAGGGAAGGGGTGGGTGGGACTGGTTTGCCACACGCTCCTTCCGCTGCCTGCGCTTGATTTCTGCACGCTCTAGGCAACGAGACTCGAGGTGCTCAGCGCCCTCCCGGATGCACTTCCTCCACTTAAGGCGGTCTTTGGCCAGGGACTCCCAGGTGTCGGTGGGGATATTGCACTTTATCAGGGAGGCTTTGAGGGTGTCCTTGTAACGTTTCCTCTGCCCACCTTTGGCTCGTTTGCCGTGAAGGAGCTCCGAGTAGAGCGCTTGCTTTGGGAGTCTCGTGTCTGACGTGATCAATGTGGCCTGCCCAGCGGAGCTGATCGAGTGTGGTCGGTGCTTCAATGCTGGGGATGTTGGCCTGGTCGAGGACGCTAATGTTGGTGCGTCTGCCCTCCCCGGGGATTTGTAGGAGCTTGCAGAGACATCATTGGTGGTATTTCTCCAGCGACTTGAGGTGTCTGCTGTACATGGTCCATGTCTCCGAGCCATACAGGAGGGCAGGTATCACAACAGCCTTGTACACAATTTCTAAATTTGCAGATGACACCAAATTAGAGGGGGAGAGTCAATACTGAGGAGGACCGCAACAGATTATAGGAGGACATTAATAAACTTGCAGAATGGACATATAATTGGCACATAAATGTCAACACAGATAAATGTGAGGTGTTACATTACTTGGAGGGTGAGAGTCTGGGAGGGGTAGAAGGGAATGTGGAACTCACTGCCACAGGGAAGGGTTGAGGCGAATAGTATCGATGTATTTAAGGGGAGGCTGGACAAGGATATGAGGGAGAAGGGAATAGAGGGTTATGCTGATAGATTTAGATGAGGAAAGACGGGAGGAGGCTCGAGTGGAGCATAAACGCCGGCACGGACTGGTTGGGCCCAATGACCTGTTTCTGGGCCGTATATCCTGTGTAATCCTATGTACATATTTCTAGCATTTTCTGTTTTTACTGGGAAAAAAAAATCCGTTGTCACATTTTAAGCTGACAATTACTCTCTCTTTTTTTGGCTTTTCTAAAGAGATTGAGGAATATGGTGAGAAGTCAGCCAGGCTTGATCTAACAAGAATGGAAGGCCCGCTTGTGTCAGCCGTGGCTCAGTGGGCAGCACCCTCGCCTCTGAGTCAGAAGGTTGTGGGTTCAAATCCCACTCCACGAACTTGAGTACATAAATCCCAGGCTGACACTCCCAGTGCAGTGCTGAGGGAGCGCCACACTGTCGGAGGTGCCGTCTTTCAGATGAGACGTTAAACCGAGGCCCTTCTACTCTCTCAAGTGGATGTAAACGATCCAGCAGCACTATTTTGAAGAAGAGCAGGGGAGTTATCCCCGGTGTCCTGGGGCCAATATTTATCCCTCAATCAACATAACAAAAAAACAGATTATCTGGGTCATTATCACATTGCTGTTTGTGGGAGCTTGCTGTGCGCAAATTGGCTGCTGCGTTTCCCACATTACAACAGTGACTACACTTCAAAAGTACTTCATTGGCTGTAAAGCGCTTTGAGATGTCCTGAGGTCCTGTGAAAGGTGCTATGGAAGTGTGGAGGTCTTTCTTTCTTAAAAGTTCTTTTTCCAAATCCTAAAAATGTTCTTGTTGCCGAATTTCTTGCAGGAGAATCGGAATATAACGGAGTTGGAAGCCATAATGGAAAAACAGAAGAGGAAAGTGGATTCTGAAATAAAAATGTCCACCTTGTGAGGAGAGGAGAAAGCAGACTTATTCCAAGAACATGTAGACTATATATTTTTTTCGGGCGAATCCTTGGACACCTCAACTGCCATGATTAAGTGTGCAGATGGGCGACGTTGCTATTGTAGACCTCACCAACGCAAGTTAACCCCCATAAAAATAATGTACATAGAATGTAGATTGACTTTCAGTTCCACACTTTAATAAGAATCAGCCATTTTAGGGAAGGAAATTGTACAGGTCTAAAATTGTTGTCATGCTATGACTGGAAAATGGCCGCCTCTCTATCGCACTGCAATGGTCCAAGATCTGCTCGCTAGGGAGCTCGGACCAGTGAGCAATTTTGAACAAAGGAAGCGATATCTTTCCGCAAAAAGGATCCTTCCAAAACGCGACTCATTGCCGCAGGGAGATCGTATCCTCGACAGCGTCCTCCACGAGCCGACAGAAAATCTATCCCGAGACCCTTGTGCCTGCGGAGAGGCCCGGCCCATCCTATCCAAGCCCAACGCACACAGACGATCGGTGGGCACAAGGAGCAAGTCAGGTGGCTTTTCGAAGGTGGGGAGGGGTGTGGGGGGGGGGGCGGGAATATCAGAAGAATAGAAGCCAAAACTGAAGTTGTGGGTCAATGTAAAAGATTTTGATATATTTGAAAATGCATTTTTTTTTTTAAGGCTGTTTGCATGGTGACTGCATGTGTAATTATTCAGTTATAAATATGTAATGAAGGTTTGAAATAAGCGCAAAGTAGAGTTGATGAAGATGTCTTTGATTGTTTGTTTACATGAACAAACGCTTCTCGCGACACGCGCTCCCGTTTCTCTTGGTTGGAGCTGTAGGTGTGAGGCACTTTAGTGATCTTCCTTTAACTCCGCCGTTCAATAAGATCAGGGCTGATCTTCAACCTCAACTCCACTTTCCCGCCCGATCCCCATATCCCTTGATTCCCGCAATGTGTTGAAGGCAGACTTGCGTTTATATAGCACCTTTCACGACCTACCGGACCTCTCAAAGCGCTTTACAGCCAATGAAGTAGTTTTTGGAGTGCAGTCACTGTTGTAATGGGGGAAACGCGGCAGCCAGTTTGTGCACAGCAAGCTCCCACACACAGCAATGTGATAATGAGCAGATCATCTGTTTTTGTTATGGTGATTGAGGGATAAATATTGGCCCCAGGACACCGGGGATAACTCCCCTGCTCTTCTTCGAAATGGTACCATGAGATCGTTTCTATCCACCTGAGGGGGCAGACGGGGCCTCTGTTTAACGTCTCATCCGAAAGACGGCACCTCCGACAGTGCGGCGCTCCCTCAGCACTGCACTGGGAGTGTCAGCCTAGATTTATGTGCTCGAGTCCCTGGAGTGGGACTATGAACCCACAACCTTCTGACTCAGAGGCGAGAGTGCTGCCCACTGAGCCATCGCTTTACAGCATCGCAGTCAGGCCATCTTTCAGAGGGACGGTTAAGAGGCACCCACCTTGCTGTGGGTCGGTGATTCGAGCGTGGGCAGGTACAGCAGGAGCGGTGAGAGAATGTAGAGAGGGATGTGATCGGGAACCGGGAGAGGTGTGAGAGTTTTGGGCCCAGAAGAGGCGAGGGCCCGGGGGGGGGGGGGGGCGATATGTGTGCGCGCACTAGGCCCGTGCAGCAGAGCAGGTCTCCGGTCGTCTTGGTTAACCCTTGCTCCTGGACCAAGACCTCGCTCTGTCAAGCCCGTGTGGTGGCTGGTGTGCAACGGTCACCCCACGTTAAAAAAATCCACGCACAGGCATTTTCCACCCTTCAGCATGTAGTTCGGGATCTGGAATATTAGGTCCTTCATTGAAACACCTGTGAACTCATCCCTTTTTCTGGCGTGGAAGCAAGTCATCCTCAATAACAACAGGGAGCGCCTATGATGATGATGATGGGTCTGGAGTCACATATAGGCCAGACAGCGTACAGGAGCGCACACGTCACGAGCGAGGGCAAGGGCAGTGTCGCGCGGGAAGGCAGAGTTGAGGTGAAAGATCAGTCACTATCTCAGTGAATGGCGGAGCAGGCTTGAGGGCCCGAATGGCCTCCTCCTGCCCCTTTACTTCTTCCGCTACCAAGATTTTCTTTTTGCCGTATTTATTATAAAACAAATGACTCGTAATTTAAGGCACAAAAAGCATTGGCCAGACCGTAGGGTTGTGTCGAGAAATTCTCCAGTGGAGCTCAGTTGTGATGGTCTCTCTATGATACAACGTGCATTAACCTGTTGTGGCGAGATGTTACCGATTTTAACTTCCAGCACAGGAACCTGAGTCCACCCTGATCGAGGCCTTGAGCGATGAAGCACGGACTGCCGTCAATGGACGCAAATGCTGCTATTTATGTTTTTTTTTCACTTTCGAACCACGACTGTGTGAAATCCTGTGTAAAACTCAATAAACCTGTACAGTTTCAGACAGTGAAAAGACGCTGCCCCTTGACTTGCTGTTTGCTCCACGGGTTGCTCTGCGCTCCGGAATGTCTTCATCGGCTCCGCGATTTATTTATGTGTTCTTCTCGGCTGGGCCGATGAAACCGCGGGTACTGGCCCGCGAATGCCCCACCCGACAATCTCGCCCGCCTCGGATCCGAAATCCAAATTCTCACCGACCGCAACGATTTGCTGCGCGTGGGCAAAACCGATCCCAAGGCACTCTGCGGCCGTCTGACGGGGCGCGGTAGCATAGTGGTCATGTCGTATTAATCCAGAGGCCCGCACTAATGACCCAGACACAACAACAACAACTTGGGTTTATTTAGCGCCTTTAACATAGTGAAACGTTCCAAGGCGCTTCAGAGGAGCAACACGAGATAAAAATTTGACACCGAGCCACATAAGTAGAAATTGGGGCAGGTGACCAAAAGCTGGGTCAGAGAGGTATGTTTTAAGGAGCGTCTTGTATAGGAAAGAGAGGCGGAGAGGTTTAGGGAGGGAGTTCCAGAGCTTGGGGCAATAATCTTTCATTCGTGCAAAAGGAATGAGTCACAGTTTACGAAAAGTATTCCAGGCACGGCCACCAATGGGTGGAGTGATTATAATCAGGGATGCTCAAGAAGGCAGAATTAGAGGAGCGCAGACATCTCGGAGGGTGGGGGGGGGGGGGGGTTGTGGGGCTGGAGGAGATTACAGAGATAGTGAGGGGCGAGGCCATGGAGGGACTTGAAAACAAGGATGAGAATTTTGCAATCGAGGCGTTGCTTAACCGGGAGCCAATGTAGGTCAGTGAGCACAGTGGGTGATGGGTGAGTGGGACACCGTGCGAGTTAGGACACGGGGCAGCGAGCACAGGGGGTGATGGGTGAGTGGGACACCGTGCGAGTTAGGACACGGGGCAGCCAAGTTTTGGATCGCCTCGAGTTTATGTAGGGTAGAATGTGAGTAGCACTCTCGCCTCTGAGTCAGAAGGTTGTCGGTTCGAGTCCCACTCCAGGGACTTGAGCACATGAATCCAGGCTGACACCCCCAGTGCAGTGCTGAGGGAGTGCCGCACTGTCAGAGGTGCCATCTTTCAGATGCGATGTTAAACCGAGGCCCCGTCTGCTCTCTCGGGTGGGCGTAAAAGATCCCACAGAACTATTACAAAGAAGAGCAGGGGAGTTCTGCCCGGTGTCCTGGGGCCAATATTTATCCCCCAGTCAACATGACAAAGACGGATGATCTGGTCATTATCAGATTGCTGGTTGTGGGAGCTTGCTGTGCGCAAATTGGCTGCCGCGTTTCTCACATTACAACAGTGACTACACTCCAAAAGGTACTTCATTGGCTGTGAAGCACTTTGGGACGTCTTGAGGTTGTGAAAGCCGCTATATAAATGCAAGTCTTTCTAAGATCATGCCCTCTAGTTCTAGTCTCCCCCATCAGTGGAAACGTTCTCTCTGCATCCACCTTGGCAAGCCCCCCCCATAATCTTATGTTTCGAACTACTTCAAATTTACAGCATGAAAAATGGTCTGTGCCGGTGTTTATGCTCCATATAGAGCTTTATCTCACGCTAACAGTATACCCGTCTATTCCCCTCGCCCTCATGTGTTTATCTCATCATCATCGGCAGTCCCTCGGAATCGAGGAAGACTTGCTTCCACTCTAAAAATGAGTCCTTGGGTGACTGAACAGTCCAATACGAGAGCCACAGTCCCTGTCACAGGTGGGACAGACAGTGGTTGAGGGAAAGGGTGGGTGGGGAGTCTGGTTTGCCGCACGCTCCTTCCGCTGCCTGCGCTTGGTTTCTGCATGCTCTCAGCGCTTACCCTATCGAACCCCTTCATAATGTCTTTTGAACGGAGTGACTGCTGCCAACGACCAAAAGTGAGCAGTGGCATACTGCGCATTAATTGGAACCGGAAACATGATGTTTCTGGGGGAGTTTTACACAAGCCCGTTCCATCCCCAGCGTTTTTCCCCAGAGCCCACTCCCTGGGACTGGTTTGCCGCACGCTCCTTCCGCTACCTGCGCTTGTTTTCTGCACGCTCTCAGCGACGAGACTCGAGGTGCTCAGTGCACTTCCTCCACTTAGAGCGGACTGGTCTTGGGCCAGGGACTCCCAGGTGTCGGTGGGGATGTTGCACATTATCAGGGAGGCTTTGAGGGTGTCCTTGTAACGTTTCCTCTGCCCTAATGCCACTAATGTCCCTTTAGGGGAAGGAAATCTGCCGCCCTTACCCGGTCTGGCCGATATGTGACTCCAGACCCACAGCAGTGTGATTGATTCTTAACTGCCCCTCTGAAATGGTGGCTCCCCACCACCTTCTCGAGGGCAATAAATGCCGGCCTTGCCAGCGACGCCCATAACCCAGGAACGAATAAATGTTTTTAAAGAGCTGGCAGCATGCACGGGCAGAACACGTCCACCCAGGTTCCGGTTCGTTGGCATCAGTTGCAACCTCGATCTTAAAGACTTTGATCCAGTCAACCCCTCAGCCTTCTCATTTCTAGAGAAGAGACCCAGCCTGTTCATCCTTTCCTGATAGTTATAACCCCTCAGTTCTGGTATCATCCTTATAAATCTGTTATTGCACCTTTTGCAGTAATGTGGAGGTCAGAATATCATTCTGGTGGGAGTTATGGAAATCTATTCTTAGTGACAAGGTGCCGTTCCGACATTCTGGCCTTACCCCCATAGATGGACAAACAACAACTTGCATTTATATAGCGCCTTTAACTTGGTAAAACGTCCCAAGTCGCTTCACAGCGATATTAGAAGACAAAACAAATACATTTGACACGAGCCACATAAGAAGAAATTACGGCAGAAAAGCTCGGTCAAAGAGGTCTTAAGAGGAGCATCTTAAAGGAGGCGCGAGAGGAGGGGTGGTTTAGGGAGGGAGTTCCGGAGCTTGGGACCCAGGCAACAGAAGGCATGGCCACCGATAGTGGAGCGATTATAATCCGGGATGCTCAAGAGGGCAGAATTAGAGGAGCGCATGCAGAAAATGTCTGAACTGCGAGCTGAGAGACATCTGAAAGCTAGATCAAGACTTGGAAACGCTTACTCACCTTGACATCACATCCCAGTAACAAGAGGAGTCTCAGTTTCCAACCAATCCTTCTCGAATCTCAGGCCTGATCGGTCATGGGGATACACCGCCATTGACTTACTAAGAATAATCTTGGACAATATCTTCAATGTGGTAACAATTAAAGACATTAGTGATATCGCTAGTTTTTAATTACAGGCGATCTGTGCTTATAAAAAAAAATGTTAGCAATAAATGGAAACCAATCTGTGTCTCTCACTGGTCCATGGTAACGGTGTGAATATTGCATCTCTCGTCTGATACCTTCCCAAGTTTGATTGCATGCTCTCAGCCACATCACTTTCTGAATTATGTAGTTAGCAAAATTCACTTGTTCTGGTTACAGCCAAGGAGCTAAAATGCTCGCACACACGTGTGCATACATATACACACATGTGCACACGTACACACGCGCACACAAATATGCACATACACACACGTGCACATATGCACACACAAATGTGCACACATTCACACACATTAGCACACATTCACACACACACACACACACGCGCACACACTTACAAATACTTGAGCAAACACCGATCCAGGCACACACACAACAAAAGAATGGAAAAGTGTCCTGTGATGGAACAGCATCCGAATGTTTATTAAAACAACACGATATTATTGCAGTTACTTCAGGAACATCAGAGAGCAGTGAATACAGCACGTGACACACAGTGAACTGGACAGAATGACCACTATCAGCTACGGAACCGCAACTACGCTGCAGTGTTTTGCAAAGACACAGACAATGGGTGCATGAGAACCTGTTGCCATCAGTGGGTCCAGTGAGAGAGGTGATGCTCCATGGCAGATGTACCACCTGCCCGGTGTTGCAAACAGAGCTCTCGCTCTCAGTGCGTTGTCTGAAACGTCGTGAAATGGAAACAGAACCCAAAGACCAGGTTTTCTTTGAAGATTCATTTCCCATTTTGGCCTGTGACTGGCGACCCGGAGACCTTCATTATTGAGGGTCTTCAATGACTTTCCACCACGCCCTGCCTTCAAGCTGCGGCCCGCCCGTCTTCCGCCCTCTGATAGCCAGGTCCCAGCGTGCCCGTGACTCAAGCCGGTTTCAAACTGGGCTTGGCGCTTTGGGAAGACCATCGCCAGTCCCTCCTGGGGTTGGAGGGGAGGGTGTGGGGGCGATGGCGTGTAGCAGTCACACCGTGACAGCACAGAACAGGCTCAATGGACCAGCTGGACTTTACGGGTCCTTCGCTTTCACATGTCTGCCTGTCCTGTTGGGGTTCAGTCGACTCCAAGACGGAAGAGTGGAGCCAAGAACACCCTTTGTGTCAGACTTGATGACCGAGACACTTGAGCTAGACAGGCCCACAGCACTCCTGGGCGGTGATGTCCATTGGACTCCTGGGCAGTGCTCACGATTGTTTCTCCTGAATTCCTCGTTGGATTTCTTATTGACGATCTTATATTTATACTCTTAGTTTTGGACTCTTCGAAGCTTACCCTATCGAATCCCTTCATAATTTTAAAGACCTCGGTCTTCCTGTATCTAGAGAAATGAGTCCCAGCCCTTCCAGTCTTTCCAGATACTTATAACCTCTCAGTTCTGGTACAGGTTGAACTTCCCTTATCCGGAACCCTCGGGACCTGGCCTCTTCTGGATAAGGGATTTTTTCCGGACGAGGGGTGGTCACGTTAAATTGGATGGCACAGGGACTGAGCAAAGGGA
This sequence comes from Pristiophorus japonicus, assembly GCF_044704955.1. Classification (NCBI taxonomy): domain Eukaryota; kingdom Metazoa; phylum Chordata; class Chondrichthyes; family Pristiophoridae; genus Pristiophorus; species Pristiophorus japonicus. The sequence goes on from NC_091995.1 coordinate 90,923,248, forward strand.
AATCAAGGCTGGCTGGCTTGGGGCTGGGGGTGTGACAGAGAGATCGTGGAGTGCGGGGGGGGGGGGGGGGGCGCGGGGTCAGGCCAGCAATTGCGGGAGTCGGCAGCGAGGAAGGACTTCAATTTGTTTGTGTCGGAGTTCTGTGCATGCGCCACCCGGTGGCCGAGAATGGTGCCAGACGAGGGGTGGTTCTGGATAAGGGAGTTCTGGATAAGGGAATTCTGGATAAGGGAGGTTCAACCTGTATTATCCTTGCAACATCTCCAGTGCATCTGTGTCCTTTTTCGTAACATGGGTACGGGAACTGTGCACAGTGCTCCAAGTGCGGTCTAACCAAGTTTCTATACAAGTTAAATATACTTTCCTCTGCTTTTCAATTCGATCCCGCTAGAAATGAACCCCGGTGCTTGGTTTGCATGAGCATGCTGGTTTGTTGATGATCTGTGGAGGGCACACCTATCGCTGGGGACTCAGACTCTTTTAAGAACATAAGAAATAGGAGCAGGAGTCAGCCATATCGACCCCTCGAACCTGCTCCGCCATTCAATAAGATCATGGCTGATCTGACCATGAACTCAGCTCCACTTCCCCGCCCACTCCCCATAACCCCTTATTCCCTTGTCAATTAAGAAACTGTTTATCTCTGTCTTAAATTTATTCAATGTTCAGCTTCCACAGCTCTCTGAGGCAGTGAATTCCACATATCCACAAGCCTCTGAGAGAAGAAATTTCTCCTCATCTCAGTTTTAAATGGGCGGCCCCTTATTCTAAGATCGTGCCCTCTAGTTCTAGTCTCCCCCATCAGTGGAAACATCCTCTCTGCAACCACCTTGTCAAGCACCCTCATAATCTTATATGTTTCGATAAGATCACCTCTCATTCTTCTGAATTCCAATGAGTAGAGGCCCAACCTACTCAACCTTTCCTCATAAGTCAGCCCCCTCATCCCCGGGATCAACCGAGTGAACCTTCTCCGAACTGCCTCCAAAATAAGTATAACCTTTCGTTAAATATGGAAACCAAAACTGCATGCAGTATACAAAGCACTGGGGTTCATGTTTAGCAACTGCTGTAATCCTACAAGACAATGGACCAAATGGGTATGGTGGCTGTAACTGGGCTCACAGATGAAGGACTACTAGTGCTCTGGAGTTTCAGCTGTTTAAACACCAACAGAGTCCCGAAACACACTTAGAGACCCAAATCCTCAACTCCTGCCATCCTGTATCTCTGGATTTACTCTGGTGGAATGACATAGAATGTACAGGCCATTCGGCCCAACTGGTCTACCCCAGAGTTTGTGCCCCACACGAACCTCCTCCCACCCTACTTCATCGCACCCTATCAGCATAATCTTCCATTCCTTTCTCACTCATGTCCCTATCTAGCCTCTCCTTAAATGCATCTATGCTACTCTACTCAACCTTTCCCTGTGGCAGCGAGTTCCACATTCTACTACTCTCTGGGTAAAGATCTTTCTCCAGAATTCCTTATTGGATTCATTATATTTATGGTGCCTAGTTTTTGTCTCCCCCACAAGTGGAAGCATTTCCTCTACGCCTCCCCTATCGAACCCCTTCATAATTTTAATTCTCTGCAGACGAATGTCCGGACACCTGTACTATATATAGCTCCAACCAGTGGACTACTGTGGCATTGCAGCCATTGCTGTACACAACAACAAAGAGGGAACACGTCACGTGACTGGCTCCTGAAGTTATCAACCAGCTTAAAGCCTGTGTGTTTGTGAGATCGTACCGAAAACCTAACATTGGCGACGAGGGTAGGATAATCGGATAACCTAGCTGAAATTTTTGTTGGTGGATGATTCAGCCATTTTAGAACCTGTGTGTTTGTGAGGTCATAGCAAAAACATAACACATCAATTCTAAATTTGCCTTTGTTCTAGTTCAACCTGCGCTCTCTTGTCCTGCTGTCATGGTCCAGTTTGACACAAAATTCCAGAGTTGTTCTTTCTCTACGGTTGACCATTATAACTCCACCTGTCAAGACTGAGAGCCCCAGTGTCGCTAAACCTACCTCAGGAGCGGGGCCTTTCATTGACGCTGTGCTTAACCTGATGGCAAGAGCAAGCAAGGATTGTTCTAGAAGATGCCTCGACACCAAACGGTTTCTGGGCCAAGACTACCTGTTGCAATGCAAACCTGGAAATACTGACGTTACTTGACTCAACAACAACATAAGGAAATCTATTGGTTGCTAACCCGAGCTACAATGGGGTCGTCCTTCCCATAACGACAAAGAAAAAATGGCGCCCTCCTGCCAATGAAGGAACCTTCATCATTCTCCCCGCCACATTGGCACAGGAGTCACAGGACTCAACAACCCAAAATTTACAGCACGTTTGGGCCGAGTTAGACCAAAAGAAACCTTTTTTCTAAAATGTAAATCACGCCTAAACAATATTGTTGAAAGTATGTACATTCAGCTCACATCAACTCAATACAAGTGGCACGCTTAGCAACATATATATATATACCCACACACAATTTCACTATTGCCTCCTTTACCTCACACTATCGTCTTTCTTGCTGTCTTTTCTCAGTCCCGTTGATCCCCTCAATAAATCTCACCTCCCACCCCTTCCTCTGCCCCGCCCTTCCCTCAGGATTTCAATCTTCCCACGAAAGTTAGGCAGCTACGCTGGGTCACCAACTCTGATTGGACATGTTCCTGGAGGTGCCGTCACATGACCTCCGACCGCCCCCGCCATTGGCCGCCCGACACGCCCATCCCTGCGGGGGGCCCTCCGCCCCACAACCAATCGGAAAGCGAACAGACTCTTCCTTACCCCATTGGCTGATTCGTGACTTGTCGGTCAGACAGCTTTGGTTCCCGACAAACCCCCCCCCCCCCCCCACCCCATCCCCCCACCCCCGATATTTCTCATAACGAAAGTATTGCAAGAATTTTTTAAATCACAGGGGTCGAAATTTGGTGCCGCCATTTTGGAGGCGGTGACACCGACGGTGATTTTACCACCCAGCGGTAATCACCGCCTCAAATTGCCAAATTCAGTATTTCCGCCCCCCCCCCAAAGATGAGAGAGCAACGCTAAAAGAGACGTCCTGGGAGCGGGACCTCAGGAGGCCGACACCACTGCCGGCATTCCTCGCGGTCAAAAATTACCAAAAAAAAAAAGTTTGAGAAACTGCATTTTGTCACTCCCCCACTGCTGCCATTAATAAATATACGCTAAAAAAAAAATAATTAAACTTAACAACTTACCTTGCTCCCTGGACGATACCGCCCCGGGAACCCCGATGTACCGACAGCTTTTCCAGTCGGTACGCACGCCGTCCGGTAAAGCCCCCGGTCCAACCGAATGTCGCAGCCGCGGTGCCAAGGGGGCGTCGCTCTCGATGATGTCACCACGCGGGTGGCGGACGAGCGGAACATCTTGGCACCGCGCGCTCCCCCCCCACCGCCCAACTACATTTTTCGGGAAGCTCCGCTGTGTCAGTGACTCCTTTGCCGCCGCTCACGGAGGGAGGGGGTAGGGGTGTAACAAACTGAATTCCGACCCCACAATTTTTAGTGCCCCGCTCCCTGGGTTGCTCCGAGCGAGGTCCGGGGGGAAGGGGTGGGGCAATGAACCTTTCATTCCTGGAGATTCCAGGGCAATCCTGGAGGAGTTGGCAACCCCGAAGCTACACTGAAGTGCTTTATTTAAAGCTTAAGGTTAAAGGGGACCCATCTCATGAACCTTACCAGCGATACGAGTTAGCCATCTAATACAGGGTTGACTGCAAAGCACTTTTGCACCTCTACGTAAGACTAAGATTTGTGCGCTCTAAGAAGGGAAAAAAAGGCTTTAGACAATTTCACAGAACCAGATTTCGTTATTCCTCTTCTCCATTTCCATCTCCTTCGTATCCTTTCTCCTTATCGCCATTGGGCATTTTTCCTGTGTCTTCGTTGTCGCGCAATTCCTCAGGTTCTCCCAGCTCGTTGTCGTCCGGCTCTGTGTCCTCGTTCTTGATGTCTGCGGTCTGCGGTGAGAGGTTATCACAAGCAACAGTTAGTCGCCGATGAAAGACTGCAAAAAGGACCAGCTGCAAAGATCTGTGGGGGGGTGGGGGGGGGGTGGGGGTCTCGGGAGTATCTGCAAGCCAGTTATCAGCCAAGAGAAGCACAGCCCAAGGCGGTGGCGCGCACGAGGCGCGGGATTGTATTGGGCTCTTTAATATCACGGTTGAGAAACCTAAGTGAGGAGAACACCACCGCAAGGGTCGCAAAGAGCGTTTGCCACTCCCAGTGGCAGTGCTGAGGGAGCGCTGCACTGCCGGAGTTGCCGTCTTTCGGATGAAAAAGACTTGCATTTATCTCGCGCCTTTCACGACCACCGGACGTTTCTCAAAGCGCTTCGCAGCCAATGAAGTACTTTTGGAGTGTGGTCACTGTTGTAATGTCGAAAACACAGCAGCCAATTTGCGCCCAGCAAGCTCCCACAAACAGCAATGTGTTAATGTCCCAGATAATCTGTTTTTTTAATTATGTTGATTGAGAGATAAATATTGGCCCCAGGACACCGGGGATAACTCCCCCTGCTCTTCTTCGAAACAGTGCCATGGGATCTTTTACATCCACCTGAGAGAGCAGACGGGGCCTCGGTTTAACGTCTCATCCGAAAGACGGCACCTCCGACAGTGCGGCGCTCCCTCAGCATTGCACTGGGAGTGTCAGCCTAGATTTGATGTGCTCAAGTCTCTGGAGTGGGACTTGAACCCACAACCTTCTGTGATGAGACGTTAAACCGAGGTCCCAGTCTGCCCTCTCAGGTGAACGTAAAAGATCCCATTACTCTATTTGAAGAAGAGGAGGGATGTTCTCCCCGGTGTCCTGGCCTGTTTTTATCTCCCAGCCAACATCACTAAAAGCATTATCTGGTCACTGCTGTTTGTGAGAACTTGCTGTTGCCCACATAACAACAGTGACCACACTCCAAAAGTTCCTCAGTGGCTGTAAAGCGCTTTGAGACGTCCCATGGTCGTGAAAGGTGCTATATAAATGCAAGTCTTGCTTTCCATAGCTGTCTTATAAGAATAAAATCACAGAATGGTTACAGCACAGAGGGAGGCCATTCGGCCTGTTGAGCCCGTGCCGGCTCTCTGCAAGAGCACCTCAGCCAGTCCCACTCCCCCGCCCTTTCCCCGTAGCCCTGCAAATGTGTTTTCCTTCAGGTACTTATCCAACTCCCTTTTGAAAGCCGCGATTGAGTCTGCCTCCAGCACCCTCTCAGGCAGCGCATTCCAGATCCTAACCACTCGCTGCGTAAAAACGTTTTTCCTCGTGTCACCTTAGGGGTCACAGTCTCAGGATAAGGAGTTGGCCATTTAGGTCCGAGATGAGGAGGAATTTCTTCACTCAGAGGGTGGTGAATCTTTGGAATTCTCTACCCCAGAGGGCTGTGGAGGCTCAGTCTTTGAGTATATTCAAGGCTGAGATCGATAGAATTTTGGAGTCTAGGGGAATCGAGGGATATGGAGCTCGGGCGGGAAGGTGGAGTTGAGGTCGAAGATCAGCCATGATCGTATTGAATGGCGGAGCAGGCTCGATGGGCTGAATGGCCGACTCCTGCTCCTATTTCTTATGGTTCTTCTGCCAATCACCTTAAACCTGTGTCCTCTGGTTCTCGACCCTTCCACCAATGGGAACAGTTTCTCTCTCTATCTACTCTGTCCAGACCTCTCACGATTTTGAACACTTCGAGCAAATCTCCTCTCAACCTTCTCTGCTCCAAGGAGAACAACCCCAGCTTCTCCAGTCTATCCCCGTAACCGAAGTCCCTCATCCCTGAAACCATTCTTGTAAATCTTTTCTGCGCCCTCTCTAAGGCCTTCACATCCTTCCTAAAGAATTGGACACAGTGCTCCAGTGTTAAAAACCTCGGCCCCTTGAATGGCTGACGGAACATGGATCAAAAGGAAACCTTTACTTGGTAATCCTCGGTTGGTATCGAGTTGTATCCCGCGTAGGGGAGCTGGGTTGTGATCTCCATCTTGTACATCTTTTCATCATCAAGCGATGGCCGGAGTTTGATCATTTCCAGGTCGTTTTGGTCTGCGTGTTGGGCATCGATTGCTGCCAGTTCCATTTTGGAGAGATAGTTCACTATCCCAGCGCCAAATGAGTCACCAACCACATTCACCGAAGTTCTCATCCGATCTCTGCAAATACAAAAAGCTCACGTTGAAACGTGTGAAAGGTATCTGGCAGAAGGCCTGGAGGTAAGGCTGTCATTAATTAGAACGACACCAGAACTGAGAGGTTATACCCATCAGGAAACGATTGAACAACCTGAGTCCCCTATCTCTAGAAAGTCGGATTCTGGAGTATCAGCCGTGGCTCAGTGGGCAGCACCCTCGCCTCTGGGTCAGAAGGTCACAGGTTCAAGTCCCACTCCAGGGACTTGAGCACATAAATCTAGGTCAACACTTGCAATGCTGAGGAGGGCCACACTGTAGGAGGGGCAGTGCTGAGGGAGCGCTGCACTGTCGGAGGGGCACTACTGAGGGAGTGCTGCACTGTCGGAGGGGCAGTACTGAGGGAGCACCGCACTGTCAGAGGGGCACTACTGAGGGAGTGTTGCACTGTCGGAGATGCAGTACTGAGGCGGTGCTGCACTGTCAGATAAGACATTAAACAGAGGCCCTGTCTGCTTTCTCAGGTGGATGCAAAAGATCCCACGGCACTATTTCGAAGAAGTACAGGGGGAGGTGTCCCGGGGCCAATATTTATCCCTCAATCAACATAACAAAAACACATTATCATATTGTTGTTTGTGGGAGCTTGCTGTGCGCAAATTGGCTGCCGCGTTTCCCACAGTACAACAGTGACCACACTTCATTGGCTGTAAAGTGCTTTGCGATGTATAGTTGTCATGAAAGGCGCTATATAAATGCAAGTCTTTCTTTGTGCCTATGTTCCTTCCTATCTCCCCACCCTACTTTTCCAACATGCTCCAGACCCACATTTCACTTCCAGCCGTACACTCCAACTCTCCCTCGTAGGACAAAAGCAAAATACTGCGGATGGTTAGAATCTGAACTAAAAGCAGAAAATGCTGGCAACACTCAGCGGGTCAGGCTGCATCTGTGGGGAGAGAGAAACAGTTAACGTTTCAGGTCGCTGATCGTTCGTCAGAACTGGAAAAGGTTAGAGATGTAACAGGTTTTTGAGCAAGTGTCGGGGGCAGTGAATGGGGGGAGGAGAGGAAAGTGTCACTTTAATTCCCCGGCCCACTCCCACTCTGACCTCTCTGTCCTCGGCCTCCTACACTGTTCCAATGAAGCTCAACGTAAGCTCGAGGAACAGCGCCTCATTTTACAGCCTTCTGGGCTCAACGTTGAGTTCAACAATTTCAGACCGTAACCCCTACCCCTATGTTTTTTTCTCTGTTTTTTTTCTTTTCCACAGTAGCTGGTGAAGACTCTGCCATTCACACCCTCTCTAGACTCATCTTTTGTTTCTTAACTTGTCCCATTAACATCGCCTTTTGCCTCGCACCATCATCCCTTGTGTCTCTCTAATCTCTCCTGCCTTCCATCCTATCACAGACCTTCCCTTTTGTTCTTTCCTGCCCTCCCTCCTTTTCCCGGCCCCTACACTTGCTTAAAAACCTGAATAACCTTGCATTTCCCTACATTATACGCTGTCTGCCACCTCACTGCCCACTCACTCAGTCTATCGATATTCCTTTGCAGACGCTTTGTGTTCTCCTCGCAGCTTACTGTCCCACCTAGCTTTGTATCGTCAGCAAACTTGGATACATTACACTCGGTCCCTTCATCTAGGTCATTAATATAGATTGTAAATAGCTGAGGCCCCAGCACTGATCCCTGCGGCACCCCACAGGTTACAGCCTGCCAACCTGAAAATGACCTGTTTATCCCTACTCTCTATTTTCTGTCCGTTAACCAATGCTCTATCCATGCTAATACATTACCTCCAATCCCATGAGCCCTTACCTTGTGTAATAACCTTTTATGTGGCACCTTATCAAATGCCTTTTGGAAATCCAAATATACGACATCCACTGGTTCCCCTTTATCTACCCTGTTAGTTACATCCTCAGAAAACTCACATACACTTGCCAAACATGAGTTACCTTTCATAAAACCACGTTGACTCTGCCTAATCATGTTACGCTTATCTAAGTGCTTTGATACCACTTCCTTAACAATGGATTCCAGCATTTTCCCGATGCCCGATGTCAGGCTAACTCCGTTTAACTCCGTTTCCCTCTCCACAGACGCTGCCTGACCCGCTAAAGCACTTGCACCATTTTCTGCTTGTATCTCCCTCGGCCGATCTACTCACAGTAGCCAGTCGACTGCGATGAGGAGGCTGACGTCTTGGGTCGGAAGTCCCACTGACGTCAAAATCAGGAGCATGGTAACGAGGCCGGCACTGGGAATGCTGGCCGCTCCGACACTCGCCAAGGTGGCAGTCAGGCTAGCGAGGAAAGAAAACCAGGCATAAAGTCAGAAAACATGTCCGAGAGCTAAACTCCCGACCCGCCACCCCATCTCCATCACCGAGCTCTATCTCTATCATGCCCCCATCAAGTGCCAAACCGGCCTGAGGTCGGTCTCCAAGGAATTCCAGTCAGCTCCAGCACCTTGCTGACGACACAAAGCTGGGAGGAAAAGCAATGTGCGAGGAGGACACACAAAATCTGCAAAAGGACATGGACAGGCTAAGTGAGTGGGCAAAAATTTGACAGATGGAGTATAATGTTGGAAAGTGTGAGGTCATGCACTTTGGCAGAAAAAAAAATCAAAGAGCAAGTTATTATTTAAATGGAGAAAGATTGCAAAGTGCCATAGTACAGTGGGACCTGGGGGTACTTGTACATGAAACACAAAAGGATAGTATGCAGGTACGGCAAGTGATCAGAAAGGCCAATGGTATCTTGGCCTTTATTGCAAGGGGGATGGAGTATAAAAGCAGGGAAGTCTTGTTACAGCTATACAGGGTATCGGTGAGGCCACTCCTGGAATACTGCATGCAGTTTTGGTTTCCATATTTACAAAAGGATATACTTGCTTTGGAGGCAGTTCAGAGAAGGTTCACTCGGTTGATCCCGGGGATTAGGGAGTTGACTAATGAGGAAAGGTTGAGTAGGTTGGGCCTCTGCTCATTGGAATTCAGAAGAATGAGAGGTGATCTTATCGAAACGTATAAGATTATGAGGGGGCTTGACAAGGTGGATGCAGAGAGGATGTTTCCACTGATGGGGGAGACTAGAACTAGAGGGCATGATCTTAGAATAAGGGGCCGCCCATTTAAAACAGAGATGAGGAGAAATTTCTTCTCTCAGAGGGTTGTAAATCTGTGGAATTCGCTGCCTCAGAGAGCTGTGGAAGCTGGGTCATTGAATAAATTTAAGACAGAAATAGACAGTTTCTTAACCGATAAGGGAATAAGGGGTTATGGGGAGCTGGCGGGGAAGTGGAGCTGAGTCCATGATCGGATCAGCCATGATCGTATTAAATGGCGGAGCAGGCTCGAGGGCCATATGACCTACTCCTGCTCCTATTTCTTATGTTCTTATGTTCTTATGTTCTTATGTTCTTATGTTCTTAGCTGAATTAGCATTGACAGGTTATTCACCTGTGGGGGCGTCACAGGTTCGGAACTGACGAATCTGCGTCTCCCAGCAGGGACTTTCTCCTCCCCGGCCCAGAAGTAGAGAGGCTGGTATCAGTGGGCTGGCAGTGCCGTGGTTATGTTCCTGGACAAGGAACTCCAGAGAATTGCCAAAGGGTCACACAGTCTCAGGATAAGGGGTCGGCCATTTTGGACTGAGATGAGGAGAAATTTCTTCACTCAGAGGGTGATGAATCTTTGGAATTCTTTACCCCAGAGGGCTGTGGAAGCTCAATCTTTGAGCATATTCAAGGCTATCGATAGATATTAGGGGAATCAAGGGATATGGGGATAGTGCAGGAAGGTGGAGTTGACGTGGAAGATCAGCCCTGATCTTATTGAATGGTGGAGCAGGCTCGAGGGGTCGAATGGCCAACTCCTGCTCCTAATTTTTATGTTCTTATGTTCAAATTTTATGAAGGCAAATGTTGGACCGTTCCAGAGGGTCAGTTAAGAGTCAATCACATTGCCGTGGGTCTGGAATCGCGTGCAGGCCAGATCGGGTAAGGGTGGCAGATTTCCTTCCCTAAAGGACATTACTGAACCAGATGGGTTTTTACGACAATCTGATAGTTTCCAGTGATTAGTGGGGTGCCGCAGGGTTCAGTGCTGGGACCCCAGCTATTTACAATATACATTAATGATTTAGACGAAGGAATTGAGTGTAATATCTCCAAGTTTGCAGATGACACTAAGCTGGATGGCGGTGTGAGCTGTGAGGAGGACGCTAAGAGGCTGCAAGGGGACTTGGACAGGTTAGGTGAGTGGGCAAATACATGGCAGATGCAGTATAATGTGGATAAATGTGAGGTTATCCACTTTGGTGGCAAAAACAGGAAGGCAGATTATTATCTGAATGGTGACAGATTAGTAAAACGGGAGGTGCAACGAGATCTGGGTGTCATGCAGGTAGGTATGCAGGTACAGCAGGTGGTGAAGAAAGCAAATGGCATGTTGGCCTTCATAGCGAGGGGATTTGAGTATAGGAGCAGGGAGGTCTTGCTGCAGTTGTACAGGGCCTTGGTGAGACCACACCTTGAGTATTGTGTGCAGTTTTGGTTTCCTAATCTGAAGAAGGACGTTCTTGCTATTGCGGGAGTCTAGCGAAGGTTCACCAGACTGATTCCCGGGATGGCAGGACTGACATATGAAGAAAGATTGGATTGGCTAGGCTTATACTCACTGGAATTTAGAAGAATGAGAGGGGATCTCACAGAAACGTATAAAATTCTGATGGGACTGGACAGGTTAGATGCAGGAAGAATGTTCCCGATGTTGGGGAAGTCCAGAACCAGGGAACACACAGTCTAAGGATAAGGGGTAAGCCATCTAGGACCGCAATGAGGAGAAACTTTTTCACCCAGAGAATTGTGAACCTGTGGAGTTCTCTACCACAGAAAGTTGTTGAGGCCAGTTCATTGGATATATTCAAAAGGAAGTTAGATGTGGCCCTTACAGCTAAAGGGATCAAGGGGTATGGAGAGAAAGCAGGAATGGGGTACTGAAGTTTGCATGATCAGCCATGATCATATTGAATGGTGGTGCAGGCTCGAAGAGCCGAATGGCCTGCTCCTACACCTACTTTCTATGTTTCTATGTTTCATGGTCACCATTACTGATGCTGGATTTTTTTTGTAAATTCCAAGTTTATTTAAATGAATATAAGTTCCCCAGCTGTCCTCATGTCTCCAGGATCATTAGTTCAGGCCTCTGGATTCATAGACCAGTAACATAACCACCATGCTACAGTTCCCTATCGTCATGACAAGGACCACCCACCTCACGGTCACTATCTGCCCAGGGTCCAGTACGATCCCATTCATCTGAGCAATAAAGATGGCCGCCACTGCCTCATACAGGGCCGTCCCGTCCATGTTTATGGTGGCTCCGATCGGAAGCACGAATCTGGTCACCCGTTTGTCAATTTGCAAGTTTTCTTCAAGGCATCGGAATGTCACGGGTAAAGTACCTGCACTGTATGAAAGAAATGGAGTAAGAGTTACAGTACTGGTTGCCCCATAGATCAGCGGCAGAGTAAAGCTCACTCTGCACTGTCCCATCAAACACTCCCAGGGTTAGATACTGAGTAAAGCTCCCTCTGCACTGCACCATCAAACACTCCCAGGATTAGATACAGAGTAAAGCTCCCTCTGCACTGTCCCATCAAACACTCCCAGGGTTAGATACAGAGTAAAGCTTCCTCTACACTGTCCCATCAAACACTCCCAGGGCAGATACAGAGTAAAGCTCCCTCTGCACTGCCCCATCAAACACTCCCAGGATTAGATACAGAGTAAAGCTCCCTCTGCACTGTCCCATCAAACACTCCCAGGGTTAGATACAGAGTAAAGCTCCCTCTACACTGTCCCATCAAACACTCCCAGGGCAGGTACAGCATGGGGTTAGATACAGAGTAAAGCTCCCTCTACACTGTCCCATCAAACACTCCCAGGGCAGGTACAGCACGGGGTTAGATACAGAGTAAAGCTCTCTCTGCACTGTCCCATCAAACACTCCCAGGGTTAGATACAGAGTAAAGCTCCCTCTACACTGTCCCATCAAACACTCTCAGGGCAGGTACAGCACGGGGTTAGATACAGAGTAAAGCTCCCTCTGCACTGTCCCATCAAACACTCCCAGAGTTAGATACAGAGTAAAGCTCCCTCTACACTGTCCCATCAAACACTTCCAGGGCAGGTACAGCACAGGTTAGATTCAGAGTAAAGCTCCCTCTACACTGTCCCATCAAACACTCCCAGGGCAGGTACAGCACAGGTTAGATTCAGAGTAAAGCTCCCTCTACACTGTCCCATCAAACACTCCCAGGGTTAGATATAGAGTAAAGCTCCCTCTGCACTGTCCCATCAAACACTCCCAGGATTAGATACAGAGTAAAGCTCCCTCTACACTGTCCCATCAAACACTCTCAGGGCAGGTACAGCACGGGGTTAGATACAGAGTAAAGTTCCCTCTGCACTGTCCCATCAAACACTCCCAGGGTTAGATACAGAGTAAAGCTCCCTCTACACTGTCCCATCAAACACTCCCAGGGCAGGTACAGCACGGGGGTTAGATACAGAGTAAAGCTCCCTCTACACTGTCCCATCAAACACTCCCAGGGCAGGTACAGCACGGGGGTTAGATACAGAGTAAAGCTCCCTCTACACTGTCCCATCAAACACTCCCAGGGCAGGTACAGCACGGGGGTTAGATACAGAGTAAAGCTCTCTCTACACTGGCCCATCAAACACTCCCAGGACAGATACAGTTGCTTCCTCCTTCGAGCGGAACGGCAGACTGAAGAGCCCTACCTGGACGCGGTGCCGAGCGCGGTGATCCAGGCTTGGAATATTCCACCGCAGAACACCAGTGGGTTCTTCCTCGTGATGACGAAGTAAATGGAGGGGAGGATGAAGGCGCCATGGATGATGAGGCCCACAATCACGGTCACCATGTACATTCCCAGCTGTCGGGCAACGGCCTCCAGATCCTTGATGGCCGCAATCTTCCCACAGATCAGGCAGGCAATTCCCAGTGGAGAATACCTGGCAACAGAGCACACTCACTCGTCACAAAAGCAAAATGCTGTGGATGCTGGAATCTGAAATAAATTTAGTATACTGTGTTCGCTGCTCACGGTGTGGTCTCCTCTACATTGGGGAGGCCAAACGCAGATTGGAGTGACCGCTTTGCGGAGCACCTCCGCACCCCAATCTGCGTTTGGCCTCCCCAATGTAGAGGTGACCTCCGAGCTTCCGGTCGCCTGCCCCTTTAATTCCCAGCTCCCACTCCCACTCTGACCTCTCCGTCCTCGGCCTCCGACACTGTTCCAATGAAGCTCAACGCAAGCTCGAGGAACAGCACCTCATCTTTCGTTTAGGCACTTTACAGCCTTCTGGACTCAACGTCGAGTTCAACAATTTCAGATCAGAACATAGAAACATAGAAAATAGGTGCAGGAGCAGGCCATTCGGCCCTTCGAGCCTGCACTGCCATTCAATAAGATCACGGCTGATCATGCAACCTCAGTACCCCACCCCTGCCTTCTCTCCATACCCCCTGATCCCTTTAGCCATAAGGCCCCCACGTCCCTCCCGAACTTATGCTTTTTTTCTCTTTGTCTCCAATGGCAGCTAGTTATTATCCCACCATTCACACCCTATCTAGACTAACCTTTTTCTAACTGCTGCCATTACCATTTCAAGTCGCTCCATCGTCCCTTGTGTCTCTCTAATCTCTCCTGCCTTCCACCCTACCACAGACCTTCCCTTTTGTTCTTTCCTCCCCTTCTCCTTTCGGTGCTCCTTAAGAATGTTCTTTTTCAACATTCGCCAGTTCTGACAAAGGGTCATCGACCCGAAACGTTAACTCTGTTTCTCTCTCCACAGATGCTGCCCGACCCGCTGAGATTTCCAGCATTTTCTGTTTTTACACATTACCCTGGGCTCAACTCTTCCGCCTCTAATGGCTGCCCACTGCCAAGACCCAGAACAAGTTGGGCCAGGGTGGTTAGTGCAGGCCAAGCCAGGTTCCTGATCTTTTCTTTGCTAATGACAGGTCGATAAGGTGGTTAAAAAGTCATACGGAATGCTTTCCTTTATTAGCCAAGGCACAGAATACAAGAGCAGGGAGGTTATGCTTGAACTATATAAAACCTAGTCAGGCCACAACTGGAGTACTGCGTGCAGTTCTGGTCACCACATTACAGGAAGGATGTGATTGCACTAGAGAGGGTGCAGAGTAGATTTAGGAGGCTGTTGACAGGACTGGAGAATTTTAGCTATGAGGAAAGATTGGATAGGCTGGGGTTGTATTCCATGGAACAGAGGAGGCTGAGGGCAGGCCTTATTGAGGTGTATAAAATTATGAGGGGCCTAGATAGAGTGGATAGGAAGGACCTGTTTCCCTGAGCAGAGGGGTCAACAACCAGGGGGCATAGATTTAAAATAGTTGGGGGGAGGTTTAGAGGGGATTTGAGGGGAAATTCCTTCACCCAGAGGGTGGTGGGGGTCTGGAACTCACGGCCTGAAAGGGTGGTAGAGGCAGAAACCCTCACCACTTTTAAAAAGTACCTGGATGTGCACTTGAAGTGCCGTAACCTACAGGGCTACGGACCGAGAGCTGGAAAGTGGGATTAGGCTGGGTAGCTCTTTTTCGACCGGCGCGGACACGATGGGCCGAATGGCCTCCTTCCGTGTTGCAACTTTCTATGATTCATCGAAGACCATAATATCCGATGATATATAAAGCCCACAAACACCTTCTCACATGGTGCTGAGCTCAATGATCAGTCATGATCTTATTGAATGGCGGAGCAGGCTTGAGGGGCCGTAATTCTTATGTTCTTATGTAAGGGAAACTCAGGGGTCAGCCGAAGCCCAGTGGGCAACACTCTCTCGCCTCTGAGTCGGAAGGTTGTGGGTTCAAGTCCCACTCCAGGGACTGGAGCACATAATCCAGACTGACACTCCCAGTGCAGTGCTGAGGGAGTGCTGCACTGTCGGAGGTGCCGTCTTTCGGATGAGACATTAAACCAAGGCCCCGTCTGCCCTCTCAGGTGGACGTAAAAGATCACGCGGTCACTGTTTCGAACAAGAGCTGTGGTGTTATCCCCGGTGTCCTGGCCAATATTTATCTCTCAATCAACATAAACTAAAAAACAGATTATCTGGGTATTGTTGTTTGTGGGAGCTTGCTGTGCGCAAATTGTCTGCCGCGTTTCCCACATTACAACAGTGACCACACTCCAAAGGTACTTCATTGGCTGTAAAGCGCTTTGGGATGTTCTGAGGTTGTGAAAGGCGCTATCTAAATGAAAATGTAGCTAGCAACGGCCACATCCGAAAGAAGAATTAAAAATGAGAAATCCCAGAGTTTTGAGTCAAGTTTAAATTTGCCAGGGTAATCCAAAAACCTGCTTTCATTAAATCTGGATTGGCTCCACTCAAAACCTGGACTGGCTCTAATCAGAACCCGGACTGGCCCCATTCAAAACCCAGACTGACTCCATTCAAAACCCGGACTGGATCTAATCAAAACCCAGACTGGCTCCATTCCAAACCCAGACTGGGTCTAATCAGAACCCGGACTGGCTCCATTCCAAACCCAGACTGGGTCTAATCAGAACCCGAACTGGCTCTATTCAAAACCCGGACTGGGTCTAATCAGAAACCGGACTGGCTCCAATCAAAACCCGGACTGGCCCTAATCAGAACCAGGACTGGCTCTATTCAAAACCCGGACTGGGTCTAATCAGAAACCAGACTGGCTCCATTCAAAACCCGGACTGGCTCCATTCAAAACCCGGACTGTCCCCAATCAAAACCTGGACTGGCTCCAATCAGAACCCGGACTGGGTCGAATCAGAAACCGGACTGGCTCCAATCAAAACCCAGACTGGCTCTAATCAGAACCCGGACTGGCTCTATTCAAAACCCGGACTGGGTCTAATCAGAACCCGGACTGGCCCCATTCAAAACCCAGACTGGCTCCATTCAAAACCCGGACTGGCCCCCAATCAAAACCTGGACTGGCTCCAATCAGAACCCGGACTGGCTCCATTCAAAACCCGAACTGGGTCTAATCAGAACCCAGACTGGCCCCAATCAAAACCTGGATTGGCTCCAATCAGAACTCGGACTGGCTCCATTCAAAACCCGGACTGGGTCTAATCAGAACCCGGACTGGCTCCATTCAAAACCTGGATTGGCTCCAATTAAAACCGAGAGTGGCTCCATTCACAACCTGGATTACTTTCACTCCAGGACAGAACATCCCCCATTCAAAATCCAGACTGCGACAGTGACTACACTTCAAAAGTGCTTCATTGGCAGTAAAGCGCGTTGGGACGCCCCGAGGTTGCATAATGCGATGTAGATCGATGCAAGCCTTTCTTTGTTTGAATGTGGTTATCTGGACCTGGCTCGGTGGCCTCTACCTTCGCTGGTCAGCCTGGCATCCCGGGGTTGTGTGAAACGCCCTTACCACATGATCATTGTGACCAGCTTCATGATAATCTCGTTGAGCACGTTGAAGAACTCGGCCATGAGTTGAGCCCTTTCGCCCAACTTCCCCATGGAAATACCAAACGCAATGAAGAATCCAATCAGCCCTAGGGGACAAAATGGCATTAAAACAAAAATCTACTAATTCTAATTAGAAACACAATTGAATGGTCATATAGGTTACAAGTGCAGAGGGACGCAAGAGGCACAAACTAATGCATCATACAACAGGAAGATATCTTGAGGTTCTTTTCATTTGTCTACCTTCCTCTCCTGAAGGTACTAACTCAAGAGAGGTTTGAGTGAAGAAAGCCCATTGGTTAGTGAAACTCCCGCTGAGTTATGGCTCCACAAACACTGGCCAATGCTTGGCCCCAGTGCCTCACCAAAGTGACTATTCTTCACTTGAGCTGCTCAACACTTGTAATGTATTTGCTTCCTGGGTTCTTTGCTTAAGAATTCATTGCAACACATTGCTATTAAGAACTAGTGGGTTTATTAACAAAGGTTTAACAATTGCACTACATTTTACCAGTTCATCCACAACTGCATATCTCATCTTGGATGACCTAGACCCAACTGGCTGGGGTTTTATTGAGTCTTGTTAACATCACGTGACTGGCTAAGCCACTCACAATGCAACAGCTCTACAACCCTGCTCACAGACGCCTACATTACAACAGTAAGGGCCATCACGGTATGCCACCATTGGGTGATAGGTTCTGAGCCCTATACCACCCCTATCAGGGTGAGCCAATGCAGTGGGTGCCCTCCTCAAAGCAGAGATTTGACCCTGCAATTTATATGTGTCGTTTTTAAAAAATTAGTGTTGGGTAATAGAACACAGTTTCTTGGATGGGTAGGGATCCAACAACACTCAAGAAGCTCGACACTATCCAGGACAAAGCAGCCCGCTTGATCGGCACGCTACCCACCACCTTCAACATTCACTCCCTCCACCACCGGCGCACCGTGGCTGCAGTGTGCACCATCTACAAGATGCACTGCAGCAACTCGCCAAGGCTTCTTCGGCAGCACCTCCCAAACCCACGACCTCTACCCGCTAGAAGCAGCAGGCGCATGGGAACACCACCACCTCTACGTTCCCCTCTGAGTCACGCACCATCCTAACTTGGAAATATATCGGCCGTTCCTATATAAGGAATCGGAGCAGGAGTCGGCCATTTGGCCCCTCGAGCCTGCTCCGCCATTCAATAAGATCATGGCTAATCTGATGTTGGCCTCAAATCCACTTTCCTGCCTGTTCCCCATAATCCTTGACTCCCTTATCGCTCAAAAATCTGTCTATCTCCGTCTTAAATATATTCAATGACCCAGCCTCAAAGCTCTCTGGGGTAGAGAATTGGAAAGATTCACGACCCTCTGAGAGAAGAAATTCCTCCTCATCTCCATTTAAAATGGGTGACCCCTTATTCTGAAACTGTGCCCCCTAGTTCTAGATTCCCCCAATGGGGAAACATCCTCTCTGCATCTACCCTGTCCAGCCCCCTCAGAATTTTACACATCTCAGTATGAGCACCTCTCATTCTTCTAAACTCGAAGGAGTACAGGCCCAACCTGCTCAACTTTTCCTCATAAGACAACCCTCTTCATCTCAGGAATCGGCCGAGTGAACCTTCTCTGAACTCTTTTGAAAATGAGGGGAGACGAAAGGAATTGGAGAGTGGGACACAAGCAGCGAAAAATACAAATGAGGAGAGTCCTCATCTGGAGATCTTGCAACATGGCATCACTGTTTCCCAGGAAACCTCCTGCAAGATAGAATGAGTTAACATGGTTTGAGCCAGTGAACCAAAGTCCTACCTAAGACATTCATTCCCCACTTGAGCTCCAAATGCTTCTTCGTTACAAAGATCTGTTGAGTGTTGAGAGCAGGTAGTGTTCCATTCAGGGAGGAGATGTTCACCATGAGGGCTTGGCTAACGTTGTCTGATCTGACCTCGTCGGGGAGAGTGACCGGAACCTTCTTCGATACAGTTTGCACCTAATTGAGGGATCCAAATCAAATTGGCTAGCACAATAAATACTATAACCAAAATATTTTCCAATGACTGTGCCTTTTATTCCATTAGAAACATCAGTTTAATGTGGCTACACCCGATGCATGCTGGGATTGTTCCATCCATTCAGAACCTGATTTCAAAATGGTGGCCCGGGCAACGATAGAGAGAAAGTAGGACAATCCAATTAAGAACATAAGAAATAAGGAGCAGGAGTCGGCCATTCGGCCCCTCGAGCCTGCTCCGCCATTCAGTGAGATCAGGGCTGATCTTCGACCTCAACTCCACTTTCCCGCCCGATCCCCATATCTGTTGATTCCCTTAATAACCAAAAATCTATCGATCTCTGTCTTGAATATACTCAACGACTGAGACTCCACAGTCCTCTGGGGTAGAGAATTCCAAAGATTCACCACCCTCTGATTGAAGAAGTTTCTCCTCATCTCAGTCCTAAATGGCCGACCCCTTATCCTGAGACTGTGACCCCTGGTTCTAGACCCCCCCAGCCCGGGGGAAACATCCTCCCTGCATCTACCCTGTCAGGCCCTGTAAGAATTTTGTATGTTTCAGTGAGATCACCTCTCGTTCTTCTAAACTCTAGAGAATATAGGCCTAATCTACTCAATCTCTTCTCATAGGACAATCCCCTCTTTTAAAAACAAAATATTGAAAATTATAATAACATAGAACACAGACTTTTTGAGCATCTTTTAGCCAACAACAAACATTAATGATCCTATGGAGCTTCTTTCAATATTCACAGTTAAGATTAACATCAAATCCAACAGTATTATTTATCCATCCAATATCGGTCCATCTCTGTTAGTGTCTTTCTACTTACAACAATAATTTGCATATATATGGCACCTTTAACACAGTACAACATCCCAAGACGCTTCACAGGAGCGATTATCAAACACAATTTGACATTGAACCTCACGAGGAGATATCTGGGCAGGCTTGGTCCAAGAGGTAGGTTTTAAGGTGCCTCTTAAAGGAGAAAGGGGAGGTGGAGAGGCGGAGAGATGTAGGGAGGGAGTTCCAGAGCTCGGGGCCCAGGCAGCTGAAGTTGCTTAAAGGTGGGGAGAGAGGTGGGAGGGTTTGGGGAGGGAGTTCCAAATATGGTAGCTAAAGACTGCCCACATCATATCATCAAAGGCGGCCCCTCAAAACGAGGAAGACTTGCTTCCACGCCAAAAAAAAAAGGATGAGTTCACAGGTGTTTCTCAAAAAGAACCCGAACTACATCCTCAAGGGTGGAAGATGCCTGTGCGTGGATTTTTTTAACGTGTGGTGGCTGTTGCACACCAGCCACCACACTGCCCACAATGGTGGGGGCGAAGAGAGAGAGGGATGGAGCGGAGTGAGATGATCAGAGTATCGGAGGAACTTGCAGGGGCCGGATGGGTGAGACCACGGAGGGACTTATATGATTTGGGTAAGATGGGAGGGGAACCTTCTCATTGCTAGTGATGGGGAACTCACTTCAAACCCAGCCCAGAACCAAGAAAAAACCCACTTTGTGTTGCCAGTGAATAAAATGGCCCCCCACAGTCCCCCTCCAAAGAAAGACTTGCATTTATATAGCGCCTTTCATGACCTCAGGATCTCCCAAAGCGCTTTACAGCCAATGAAGTAATTTGAAGTGTGGTCACTGCTGTAATGTGGGAAAGGCGGTCGACAATGTGCGCACAGTGAGTTAGCTACCACATAGAAACATAGAAACATAGAAAATAGGTGCAGGAGTAGGCCATTCGACCCTTCGAGCCTGCACCGCCATTCAATAAGATCATGGCTGATCATTCCTTCAGTAGCTCTTTCCTGCTTTCTCTCCATACCCCTTGATCCCTTTAGCCGTAAGGGCCGTATCTAACTCCCTCTTGAATATATCTAATGA
This sequence comes from Pristiophorus japonicus, assembly GCF_044704955.1. Classification (NCBI taxonomy): domain Eukaryota; kingdom Metazoa; phylum Chordata; class Chondrichthyes; family Pristiophoridae; genus Pristiophorus; species Pristiophorus japonicus. The sequence goes on from NC_091995.1 coordinate 90,943,845, forward strand.
ACTGGCATCAACAACTCTCTGCGGCAGGGAATTCCACAGGTTAACAATTCTCTGAGTGAAGAAGTTTGTCATGTATCTTACATTATTATATATAACTGTATCCTAACATGCTATACATGACTATGATATGACCTGTAACCACCAGCATACCTGACCACCAGGGGTGCACTTGCAAGAGACAGGTATATAAGGACAGGTCTCAGGCAAGTGCAGCATTCCAGAGCTGTGAAATAAAGGTGCAGGTCCAGAGTGACTTCACTACATGCCTCGTGTGAATCTGTACTGAGGGGACAGGACTTTACAAAGTTTCTCCTCATCTCAGTCCTAAATGGCCTACCCCTTATCCTAAGGCTGTGTCCCCTGGTTCTGTACTTCCCCAACATCGGGAACATTCTTCCCGCATCTAACCTGTCTCGTCCCGTCAGAATCGAATACGTTTCTATGAGATAAAAGCAAACTGTGCCATAACTCGGATTCAAACCGAGGTTGCTGCGGCCACAATGCAGAGTAACTAACCACTATACGGTCACAGCGCTTCACATCAGGTGCTACAAGGCTGCTTTGACCACTACTAATCTTCTCTGTATCGTTCCAATTTTAGTATATGTGTTGCCGAAGCGAGCACAAAATGCTTCTCCCCCGTCAGGGAATTGAACTCCTGTCTCCCACGTGACAGGCAGGGATACTCACCACTACACTAATGAGAGACTGATTACAACAGTGACTACATTGAGTGCAAAATCTATGCTGATACTCCCAGTGCAGTGCTGAGGGAGTGCTGCACTGTCGGAGGTGCCGTCTTTCGCATGAGACCTTAAACGAGGGCCCCGTCTGCTCTCTCAGGTGGACATAAAAGATCCCACGGCACTATTGTGAACAAGAGCAGGGGAGTTATCCCTGGTATCCCTCACCCAATATCACTCAGTGATTATCTGGTCATTATTACGTTGCTGATGGTGAGATCTTGCCGTGAGCAAATAAGAACATAAGAAATAGGAGCAGGAGTCGGCCATTCGGCCCCTTGAGCCTGCTCCGCCATTCAATGAGATCGTGGCTGATCTGATCTTGGCCTCAACTCCACTTCCCCGCCTGCTCCCCATAACCTTTCACTCCCTTATCGTTCAAAAATCTGTCTATCTCCACCTTAAATATATTCAATGACCCAGCCTCCACAGCTCTCTAGGGCAGAGAATTCCAAAGGTTCACGACCCTCTGAGAGAAGAAATTCCTTCTCATCTCCGCTTTAAATGGGCGACTCCTCATTCTGAAACTGTGCCCCCTAGTTTCACATTCCCCCACGAGGGGAAACATCCACTCAGTATCAATTGGCTGCCGCATTGCCTCCATTATGGAGTTAGGTCAATGATCAGCCATGATCTCATTGAATGGTGGAGCAGGCTCGAGGGGCTGAATGGCCAACTCCTGCTCCTATGTTCCTATTACAATAGTGACTACATTTCAAGTAAAACAAAAGACATTCATTGGCTGTAAAGTGCTTTGGGACATCCTGAGTTTGTGAAAGATGCTATATAAATGCAAGCCTTTCCTTTTTACATGACGCTGTACCTGATGCGGGAGTCAATGCAAAACAATTGGTGAATAAAACAAAGTACGGCAGAGGCCAGGAGGCTGCTTCACCTGTTGGAAACACGCTTGCACAAGGTTGTCCGGGAATAGATTCCGAATGAGATCCAGGAAGGCATCCAGACTCGACACCTCCTGATTCCTGGACATCACGCTCATCTGTTCCTTGAGTTTAGGATTCCCAGGGTGAATGGTGATGACCAGAATGACGCCCAGAGTGGCGGCAATGATGGTGGTGGACATGTAATAAGCCATGGCCCGGGAGCCCATCCGGCCGCTTGACTTGGCATCGAGGCCAGCAAGACCTGGAACAGAAGACCACAAGAATTAGGAACAGGAGTCGGCCATTCGGCCCCTCGCGCCTACTGTGCTACGGGCACAGAGCCGGGCAGAGTGGGAGTAATCGGAAAGCTCTTTCAAAGAGCCGGCACAGGCTCGATGGGCCGAATGGCCTCCCTCTGTGCCCTATCTGGCTATCATCTCCAGCTGTAATTTGCAGGACGGACGGCAGAAACCCAACATAAACGGCCCCATAGGACAACGCTCCGCCAAGTTTATGGTGGGACATCGGAAGGCAGCCCATGGAAATTCAATCCTTTGTGTATTTCCGTCCCCACGTTGGGCACCGCACCCCCTCCATGCCCACACCACCCGCCATTCGCACTGCCATCCTATGCCAGTGCCGTCTCTACAACCGCTCCCAGAAGGTAGACTAGGGCAGGTTGGCGCTCAATCCAGGTTCGCCACAACAATCGATCCCACAGGTAGGACGTAAGAACATAAGAAATAGGAGCAGGAGTCGGCCATTTGGCCCCTCAGGTCTGCTCCGCCATTCAATAAGATCATGGCTGATCTTCGACCTCAACTCCACTTTCCCGCCCAATCCCCATATCCCTCGATTCCCTTAATATCCAAAAATCTATCATTCTCTGTCTTGAATATACTGAACGACTGAGCCTCCACAGCCCTCTGGAGTAGAGAATTGCAGAGATTCCCCACCCTCTGAGTGAAGAAATTCCTCCTCATCTCAGTCAAAAGCCAGGAGAGCAATGATCAGGGTCGCATTGCAGCGCAAAAGACTTGTGAATCGTGATGATAGCACTTCACCCACAATGTCCACCTTGTCTTTATAGAAATTTACAGCGCGGAAGGAGGCCATTCGGCCCATCGTGTCCGCGCCGGCTGACAAAGAGCCACCCAGCCTAATCCGACTTTCCCGCTCTCGGTCCATATCCCTGCAGGTTAGGGCACTTCAGGTGCACATCCAAGTACTTTTTAAATGTGGTGAGGGTTTCTGCCTCTACCACCCTTTCAGGTAGTGAGTTCCAGACCCCCACCACCCTCTGGGTGAAGAAATCTCCCCTCTAAACCTTCTACCAATTACTTTAAACATATCAGAGGCGACAGAAGCAGAGAGACAACAACAACTTGTATTTAGATAGTGCCTTTAATGTAGTGAAATGTCCCAAGGTGCTTCACAGGAGTATTATGAAATTAAAATTTGACACCGAGCCGCATAAGTAGAAATTAGCACAGAAAGAGGTAGGTTTTAAGGAGCGTCTTGAAGGAGGAAAGAGAGGTAGAGAGGTGAGAGGTTTAGGGAGGGAGTTCCAGAGCTTGGGGCCCAGGCAACAGAAGGCACGGCCACCGATGGTGGATCGATTATAATCAGGGATTCTCAGGAGGGCAGGATTAGAGGAGCGCAGACATCTCGGGGGGGTTGTGGGGCTGGAGGAGATTACAGAGATAGAGAGGGGCGAGGGCCATGGAGGGATTTGAAAATAAGGTTGAGAATTTTGATTGCTTAAGCGGAAGCTAATGTAGATCAGCGAGCACAGCGGGTGATGGGTGAGCGGGACTCGGTGCGAGTTAGGACACGGGGCAGCGAGCACAGGGGGTGATGGGTGAGCGGGACTCGGTGCGAGTTAGGACACGGGGCAGCGAGCACAGGGGGTGATGGGTGAGTGGGACTCGGTGCGAGTTAGGACACGGGGCAGCGAGCACAGGGGGTGATGGGTGAGCGGGACTCGGTGCGAGTTAGGACACGGGGCAGTGAGCACAGTGGGTGATGGGTGAGCGGGACTCGGTACGAGTTAGGACACGGGGCAGTGAGCATAGGGGGTGATGGGTGAGCAGGACTCGGTGCGAGTTAGGACACGGGGCAGTGAGCACAGTGGGTGATGGGTGAGCAGGTCTTGATGTGAGTTAGGACAATGGCAGTGAGCACAGTGGGTGATGGGTGAGCGGGACTCGGTGCGAGTTAGGACACGGGGCAGTGAGCATAGGGGGTGATGGGTGAGCAGGACTCGGTGCGAGTTAGGACACGGGGCAGTGAGCACAGGGGGTGATGGGTGAGCGGGACTCGGTGCGAGTTAGGACACGGGGCAGTGAGCATAGGGGGTGATGGGTGAGCGGGACTCGGTGCGAGTTAGGACACGGGGCAGTGAGCATAGGGGGTGATGGGTGAGCAGAACTCATGCAAGTTAGGACACGGGGCAGTGAGCACAGTGGGTGATGGGTGAGCGGGACTCGGTGCGAGTTAGGACACGGCGTAGTGAGCACAGTGGGTGATGGGTGAGCGGGACTCGGTGCGAGTTAGGACACGGGGCAGTGAGCATAGAGGGTGATGGGTGAGCAGGACTCGGTGCGAGTTAGGACACGGGGCAGTGAGCATAGGGGGTGATGGGTGAGCAGAACTCGTGCAAGTTAGGACACGGGGCAGTGAGCACAGTGGGTGATGGGTGAGCGGGACTCGGTGCGAGTTAGGACACGGGGCAGTGAGCACAGTGGGTGATGGGTGAGCAGGTCTTGATGTGAGTTAGGACACGGGGCAGTGAGCACAGTGGGTGATGGGTGAGCGGGACTCGGTGCGAGTTAGGACACGGGGCAGTGAGCACAGTGGGTGATGGGTGAGCGGAACTCGGTGCGAGTTAGGACACGGGGCAGTGAGCACAGGGGGTGATGAGTGAGCGGGACTCGGTGCGAGTTAGGACACGGGGCAGTGAGCACAGGGGGTGATGGGTGAGCGGGACTCGGTGCGAGTTAGGACACGGGGCAGTGAGCACAGGGGGTGATGGGTGAGCGGGACTCGGTGCAAGTTAGGACATGGGCAGCCGAGTTTTGGATCACCTCTAGTTTACGTAGGGTAGAAGGCCGTCCAGGAGTGCGTTGGAATAGTCAAGTCGAGAGGTAACAAAGGCCTGGATGAGGGTTTCAGCAGCGGATGAGCGGAGGCAAGGGGCAGGGGCGGGCGATGTTAGGGTGGTAGAAATGAGCGTTCTCGGTTATGTGGCGGATACGTGGCCAGACGTTCACGAGGAAAAACGCTGGGACAGCAGCCGAGGTTGCTCACCTGAGATTAGGCTGGAGATGATGAGTGGTAGAATCAGCATCTTCAGCATCCGCATTAGGATATCGCCGGGGAAGGAGACCAGCAGGAGAATGTTGGGGGTCAGATCAGGCACCATGCGCAGGAGACACCCGAACACTGCACCCAAGATCACACCTGAAGCACACAGATTAAAACCCACGTCAAACTCTCAAGTGTTAAACCAAGATCAATGCAAACACGCGCGCGGGCTTGATGGACAGACTGGGGAAAGAATTGCATTTAGATAGCATCTTTCACAAGCTCAGGACGTCTCAAAGCGCTTTACAGCCAATGAAGTACTTTTGGGGTGTAGCCACTGTTGTAATGTGGGAAACACGGCAGCCAATTTTGCGCACAGCAAGCTCCCACACACAGCAGTGTGATAACGGATCAGATAATCCCTGTTTTTGTTATGTTGATTGAAGGATAATTATTGGCCCCAGGACATTGGGAGAATTCCCCTGCTCTTCGAAATAGTGCTGCGGGATCTTTACGTCCACCTGAGAGAGCAGACGGGGCCTCGGTTTAACGTCTCACCCGAAAGACGGCACCTCTGACAGTGCAGCACTCCCTCAGCACTGCACTGGGAGTTCTAATGTATTTGCTTCATGGGTTCTTTGCTTAAGAATTCATAGCAACACATTGCTATTAAGAAAGAGTTGGTTTATTAACAAAGGTTTAACAATCACACAACACATTACTGGTTCATCTACCAGGCTCACAACTGCATATCTCATCGTGGATCCCCCGAACCCTACTGGCCGGGGTTTTATTGAGTTTTATGAACATCACATGACTGGCTAAGCCACACACAACTCAACAGCTCCACAACTATGTTTGTAATAACTTTAAATCAAGTACCCCCTTTTGTGAGGGCACTAGAACCCACAAATATCCAAATTAACATGGGAACTTTAACGAGTTAAATTAAAATTTGGTTGCCGGGGGTGATGATGCACTCCAGTCCCTCCGGCGCCCACCTCTCGCGGAAGGCCGCGAGCGTACCGGTGGACACCGCGTGCTCCATCTCCAGGGACACCCTGGCCCGGATGTAACCGCGGAAGAGAGGCAGGCAGTCGGGCTGAACGACCCCCTCGACCACCCGCTGCCTGGACCGGTTGATGACCCCCTTGGCCAGGCCCAGGTGCAGTCCTACGAGGAGGCCCTCCTACCTGCCCGCTCAACAGCTCTACAAACCTGTGAGCATGCATAGATGCATACATTACACCTGGTTAGCGATGAACAAAGTCGTCCTGCTCAATGAATTGCGGGCGGCTTAGTACGCTTGGGTCACGCAATGGCTGTGCGATTGCCATCTTTTCCTCTCTTCAAATGCCGAACTGAAGCTGATTAAAAAAGAAGTCAACGACAGACGTCCGAGGGATTTGTTCCCATTTTAATTTCTTATTTACCTCGGACTGATGCAGAACATTGAGGTCCTAATGAAATTCAAATCCCCTCTGAGCAAGAAGCAATCATGGCACCGTCAAAGAGATCAAGAGGAACACAAATTAATGGCGTGCTCTCAGACTCAAGGAAAGCATGTGATGCTGGGCTTGGGTACAATTCTAGCTGTAATCTTCTTTTAAAGAGCAGCTCTAGTCTTGAAAATTGCCACATAATCTTCAAAATAAAAAAAAAAGAGATATCTGTACACTGACTGGTGTCTCATCCCCTCTCTCTCAGGGAGATACCGATACACTGACTGGTGTTTCTCAGTCCCCTCTCCCTCAGGGAGATATCTGTACCCTGACTGGTGTCTCTCAGTCCCTCTCCCTCAGTGAGATATCTGTACACTGACTGATGTCATTCAGTCCCTCTCCCTCAGTGAGATATCTGTACACTGACTGGTGTCTCTCAGTCCCCTCTCCCTCAGGGAGATATCTGTACCCTGACTGGTGTCTCTCAGTCCCTCTCCCTCAGGGAGATGTCTGTACCCTGACTGGTGTCTCTCAGTCCCTCTCCCTCAGGGAGATATCTGTACACTGACTGGTGTCTCAGTCCCCTCTCTCTCAGGGAGATATCTGTACACTGACTGGTGTCTCTCAGTCCCCTCTCCCTCAGGGAGATATCTGTACACTGACTGGTGTCTCTCAGTCCCCTCTCCCTCAGGGAGATATCTGTACACTGACTGGTGTCTCAGTCCCCTCTCTCTCAGGGAGATATCTGTACACTGACTGGTGTCTCTCAGTCCCCTCTCCCTCAGGGGGATATCTGTACACTGACTGGTGTCTCAGTCCCCTCTCGCTCAGGGAGATACCGGTACACTGACTGGTGTCTCTCAGTCCCCTCTCTCTCAGGGAGATACCGATACACTGACTGGTGTTTCTCAGTCCCCTCTCCCTCAGGGAGATATCTGTACACTGACTGGTGTCTCAGTCCCTCTCCCTCAGTGAGATATCTGTACACTGACTGGTGTCTCTCAGTCCCCTCTCCCTCAGGAAGATGTCTGTACCCTGACTGGTGTCTCTCAGTCCCTCTCCCTCAGTGAGATATCTGTACACTGACTGATGTCATTCAGTCCCTCTCCCTCAGTGAGATATCTGTACACTGACTGGTGTCTCTCAGTCCCCTCTCCCTCAGGGAGATATCTGTACCCTGACTGGTGTCTCTCAGTCCCTCTCCCTCAGGGAGATGTCTGTACCCTGACTGGTGTCTCTCAGTCCCTCTCCCTCAGGGAGATATCTGTACACTGATTGGTGTCTCTCAGTCCCCTCTCCCTCAGGGAAATATCTGTACACTGACTGGTGACTCAGTCCCCTCTCGCTCAGGGAGATATCTGTACACTGACTGGTGTCTCAGTCCCCTCTCTCTCAGGGAGATATCTGTACACTGACTGGTGTCTCTCAGTCCCCTCTCCCTCAGGGGGATATCTGTACACTGACTGGTGTCTCAGTCCCCTCTCCCTCAGGGAGATACCGGTACACTGACTGGTGTCTCTCAGTCCCCTCTCCCTCAGGAAGATGTCTGTACCCTGACTGGTGTCTCTCAGTCCCTCTCCCTCAGTGAGATATCTGTGCACTGACTGATGTCATTCAGTCCCTCTCCCTCAGTGAGATATCTGTACACTGACTGGTGTCTCTTAGTCCCTCTCCCTCAGGGAGATATCTGTACACTGATTGGTGTCTCTCAGTCCCCTCACCCTCAGGGAGATATCTGTACACTGACTGGTGTCTCTCAGTCCCTCTCCCTCAGGGAGATATCTGTACACTGACTGGTGTCTCTCAGTCCCCTCTCCCTCAGGGAGATATCTGTACCCTGACTGGTGTCTCTCAGTCCCTCTCCCTCAGGGAGATGTCTGTACCCTGACTGGTGTCTCTCAGTCTCTCTCCCTCAGTGAGATATCTGTACACTGATTGGTGTCTCTCAGTCCCCTCTCCCTCAGGGAGATATCTGTACACTGACTGGTGTCTCTCAGTCCCCTCTCCCTCAGGGGGATATCTGTACACTAACTGATGTCTCTCAGTCCCCTCTCCCTCAGGGGGATATCTGTACACTGACTGGTGTCTCTCAGTCCCCTCTCTCTCAGGAAGATACCGGTACACTGACTGGTGTCTCTCAGTCCCCTCTCCCTCAGGGGGATATCTGTACACTGACTGATGTCTCTCAGTCCCCCCTCTCTCAGGGAGATACCGGTACACTGACTGGGGTCTATCAGATCCTTTCCCTCAGGGAACTATCAGCTCACGGACTGCAGCGGTTCAAGAAAGCGGTTCATCACCACCTTCTCAAAGGCAATTTGGGATGGGCTTTACAGTGCAACAACTGCGCATCTTAACCCACTAATACGACGAGCTCTCCACATCCCTCCCCTTGAGATGTCACCATGGCTCCGCACTCCTGCCCGAGTCAGAAGGTTGTGGGTTCGAGTCCCACGCAAGAGACTTGAGCACATAAATCTAAGCTGAGACTCCCTGTGCAGTGCTGAGGGAACACCGTACTGTCGGAGGTGCCGTCTTTCAGATGAGAGGTTAAACCGAGGCCCCGTCTGCTCTCTCAGGTGGACAGAAAAGATCCCACGGCCAATATTTCAAAGAAGAGCAGGGGAGTTATCCCTGGTGTCCTGTCCAATATTTTATCCCTCAATCAACATCATTAATGTAATATATGCCCCTGTGAGCATGCGCACAGGTTTGTCGAGCTGTTGAGTTGGGAATGGCTTAGCCAGTCACGTGATGTTCACAAGACTCAATGAAACCCCAGCCAGTTGGGTTCGGGGGATCCACGATGGGGCAGGTGGTTGTGAGCCTGGTGGATGAACTGGTAATGTGCCGTGTGATTGTTAAACCTTTGCTGATAAACCAACTAGTTCTTAATAGCAATGTGTTGCTGTGAATTCTTAAGCAAAGAACCCATGAAGCAAATACATTAAAATTAAAAATAGATTATCTGGTCATTTAACTCATTTGTGAGAGCTTGTTGTGTGCAAATTGGCTGCCGTGTTTCCTACATTACAACAGGAAGTACTTCGATGGCTGAAAAGTGCTTTGGGACATCCTGAGGTCGTGAAAGGCGCTATAGAAATTTAAGTTTTTCCTCCTAGGACAGTTCTAATCACTAAATGATGCATATTCTCACTCTCCTCAAAAGGAAAAGGAAGAACTCAATAGAAACGATGGCCTGACAGCTCACAGTGCGTTATAATCCAATCCTACAGCTCCGTACAATCCCTGCCACCACAAAAGAAAATCAGGTCATTCCAGCAATTTCAACAGGATTAAGAAATCAAAATAATACACTCCATATATTTACCTTACAGGCTCCTTTGCAAACTGCCCTATATTTGAGAAAACCACAAGCTTAATCCTAACAACAAAAAGCTTCAGTGGCAAGGTACAGCGTGACAGCATAATAGAAACACAGCGATACCCAGACATGTGGTTAGTCGAACAGGGCAATGATCAATTGCCACCTTAAACAGGAACAGCATCCAACGATGGCACTGTCCACACACACACACACACACACACACACACACACACACACAAACTGTTACTGAGACTAACCGATACCTGAGAGTGAGTGGATACAGAGAGAATGTTGCCACTTGTGGAGAAGAGCAAAACTAACGGCTATCGATAGAAGATAGTCACCAAAAAATACAACAGAGAATTCAGGAGAAACTTCTTTACCCAGAGAGCGGTGAGAATGTGGAACTCACTGCCACAGGGAGGGGTTGAGGCGAATAGTATCGATGCATTTAAGGGGAGGCTGGACAAGTATATGGGGGAGAAGGGAATAGAGGGTTATGCTGATAGATTTAGATGAGGAAAGACGGGAGAGGCTCGAGTGGAGCATAAACGCTGGCATGGACTGGTTGGGCCGAATGGCCTGTTTCTGGGCCGTATATCCGGTGTAATCCTGTGTAAAATAACAGATACCCAGGAGTGAGTTACAGGCTGGAATCTAATCGAGTGATTTGGATGGTTTATATATAGAATAACAGATACCTGGGAGTGGGTTACAGGCTGGAATCTAATTGAAGGGTTTGGAGGGTTTATATATAGAATAACAGATACCCGGGAGTGAGTTACAGGTTGGAATCTAATCGAGGGGTTCGGGGGCGTTATATATAGATATATAGAATAACAGACACCCGGGAGTGAGTTACAGGTTGGAATCTAATTGAAGTATTCAGAGGGTTTATATATAGAATAACAGATACCCGGGAGTGAGTTACAGGCTGGAATCTAATCAAGGGGTTCCGGGGTTTATATATAGAATAACAGATACCCGGGAGTGAGTTACAGGCTGGAATCTAATCAAGGGGTTCCGGGGTTTATATATAGAATAACAGATACCCAGGAGTGAGTTACAGGTTGGAATCTAATTGAGGGTTTCGGGGGGTTTATATATAGAATAACTTCTCCCAGAGGGTTGTGAATCTGTGGAATTCTCTGCCCAAGGAAGCAGTTGAGGCTAGCTCATTGAATGTATTCAAATCACAGATAGATAGATTTTTAACCAATAAGGGAATTAAGGGTTATGGGGAGCGGGCGGGTAAGTGGAGCTGAGTCCACGGTCAGATCAGCCATGATCTTATTGGGTGGCGGAGCAGGCTCGAGGGGCTAGATGGCCTACTCCTGTTCCTAATTCTTATCTTCTTATGTTCTTCTGTTCTTATGTTCTTATGTTCTTATTAATGTTGGGGAAGTCCAGAACCAGGGGTCACAGTCTAAGGATAAGGGGTAAGCCATTTAGGACCGAGATGAGGAGAAGCTTCTTCACCCAGAGAGTGGTGAACCTGTGGAATTCTCTACCACAGAAAATTGTTGAGGCCAGTTCACTAAATATATTCAAAAAGGAGTTAGATGTAGTCCTTACTACTAGGGGGATCAAGGGGTATGGCGAGAAAGCAGGAATGGGGTACTGAAGCTGCATGTTCAGTCATGAACTCATTGAATGGCGGTGCTGGCTCGAAGGGCCGAATGGCCTACTCCTGTACCTATTTTCTATGTTTCTATGTTTCTATAACAGATACCTGGGAGTGAGTTACAGGATGGAATCTAATCAAGGAGTTCGGGGGGGTTATATATAGAATAACAGATACTCGGGAGTGAGTTACAGGTTGGAATCTAATCGAGGGTTTCAGGTGGTGTATATATAGAATAACAGATACCCGGGAGTGAGTTACAGGCTGGAATCTAATCGAGGGTTTCGGGTGGTATATATATAGAATAACAGATACCCGGGAGTGAGGTACAGGCTGGAATCTAATCGAGGGGTTCGGGGGGTTTATATATAGAATAACAGATACCCCGGAGTGAGTTACAGGCTGGAATCTAATCGAGGGGTTCGGGGGGTTTATATATAGAATAACAGATACCCCGGAGTGAGTTACAGGCTGGAATCTAATCGAGGGGTTCGGGGGGTTTATATATAGAATAACAGATACCCCGGAGTGAGTTACAGGCTGGAATCTAATCGAGGGGTTCGGGGGGAGGGGGTTATATAGAACAACAGATACCCGGGAGTGAGGTACAGGCTGGAATCTAATCGAGGGGTTCGGGGGGTTTATATATAGAATAACAGATACCCCGGAGTGAGATACAGGCTGGAATCTAATCAAAGGGTTGGGGGGGGGGGGGGTTATATAGAATAACAGATACCCCGGAGTGAGATACAGGCTGGAATTTAATCGAGGGGTTCGGGGGGGGGGGGGTTATATAGAACAACAGATACCCGGGAGTGAGATACAGGCTGGAATCTAATCGAAGGGTTCGGGGGGTGGGGTTAATATACTGCCTTACCATATACTCATAAATGGCACCAAATCCACATTCCTTCTCTAACCGATCCTTTAAAAACGTTGTTCAAAATGTTGACAGCTAAATTTTTTTGAAACATTTTTTTACTCTGAACTTATTCAAAACCATACAGAGATAAGGAAGATGGAGGGCAGGGGACCTCTCCTCAGAAGGTTGGTCCAAGCCCTTGGCCAGTGTAATAGAACTTCCCCCTAGTGGACTACTGATGTAATGCAACTACTGATGTAAATAATAAAAGGGTCATGTGGCAAGGTCACATGATAGTTTTCTCTTAGAGCCATCTTGTGCGTGGTGTGCTTCTTAGTCACAGAATCATAGAATCACAGAAATTTACAGCACGAAAGGAGGCCATTTCGGCCCATCGTGTCCGCGCCGGCCGACAAAGAGCTATCCAGCCGAATCCCACTTTCCAGCTCTCGGTCCGTAGCCCTGTAGGTTACGGCGCTTCAAGTGCACATCCAAGTACTTTTTAAATGTGGTGAGGGTTTCTGCCTCTACCACCCTTTCAGGCAGTGAGTTCCAGACCCCCACCACCCTCTGGGTGAAGACATTTCCCCTCAAATCCCCTCTAAACCTTGTACCAGTTACTTTAAATTTATGCCCCCTAGTTGTTGGCCCCTCTGCTGAGGGAAATAGGCCCTTTCTATCCACTATATCTAGGCCCCTCATAATTTTATACACCTCAATGAGGTCTCCCCTCAGCCTTCTCTCTTCCAAGGAAAACAACCCCAGCCTATCCAATCTGTCTTCAAAGCTAACATTCTCCAGTCCCGGCAACATCCTCGTAAACCTCCTCTGTATCCTCTCCAGTGCAATCACGTCCTTCCTGTAATGCGGTGACCAGAACTGCACGCAGTCTCACAAAGGCACCAACAGATACCCACCATCGTGAGAGGGGCGGATAGAGGTGTCTCACTGTATCAGAGTCCAAACTGAAAGGAAATAATGCTCTATTTAATTAGCTCATAATCCAAAACCTATGGTTTTCATGGAATATTGGAGGGAACCGTACCCTAACTGCACTGTCTGAGTTTAGGTGCCAAACTGGTTGGAGGGGAGGGGGGAGCATCAAACGAACATTAGGCCCCTTATTTGTATTCTTGGGCAGGGTCCCTGGATGCCTCAATTGATGCCTGTACCAATATGGCAGGCGGCGTGCCTTGCCCACCATATTGGACACTTGTTCATTGAATCTCCAAGTCAATTACACTCAGAAGCTCAGGGGGTTTCGAGATTTGGGCTGATTCCCACTTGCCTGTCGACCATTTGAGCCCCACCGTGGCATCACTGGCAGTGTCTACAACTGCAACTGGAAGCAGGCAGGAATCAATGTTTCTACGGGATATTCAGCAGCATGTGACAAGGTGCAAACACATCTCAGGGGTCTGTTGTTCTGTAATAAAAACCATTCAGGTTTCACCCTGATACTTTATGAGATGTCAACGCTTCCGGTCTGACATGGTTCAAATGAAGTCTTATTAAAGATCCCACGGCACTATTTCTAAGAAATGTAGGAAGTTATCCCCAGTGTCCTGGCCAACGTTCATCCCTCAACCAATGCCACCAAAAGCATCTGATCATTTATTTATTGGCAGGACCTTGCTGTGTGCAAATTAGCTCCCCTGGTTCAGTGGGCAACACTCTCGCCTCTGAGTCCGAAAGTTGTGGGTTCAAGTTCCGCTCCAGGGACTTGAGCACAATAATCCACGCAGACACTCCCAGTGCAGTGCTGAGGGAGCGCCGCACTGTTGGAGGTGTCACTTTCGTAAGAGACGATAAACTGAGAGGTCCGTCTCCCCTCTCGTGTGGACATAAAAGAGCACGGGGAGTTATCCCTGGTTTCCTGGCCAATATTTAACCCTCAATCAACATCACTGAAGCAGATGATCTGTTTATCATCATACAGCTGTTTGTGGGAGCTTGCTGTGCGCAAATTGGCTGCCTGCGTTTCCCACATTACAACAGTGACTATATTCCAAAAGTACCTATTGACTGTGAAGTGCTTTGGGACATTGTGAATGGCGCTATAGAAATGCAAATCTTTATAATACCCTGTGGGTCACATTCTCGCCCTTGAATTATCCGGGGTGAGAATAGATCAAACTGAATATCCCTGTATCAGCGCTTTACAAACAATGATGCATTTTGAAGTGTAAGTCATTGTTGCTTGCCACATTACAACAGTGACTACACTCCAAAAGTACTTCTTTGGCTGTAAAGCGCTTTGAGACGTCGGGTGGACATGCAAGGCGCTATATAAATGCAATTCTTTCTTTCTTTTGTAGTGTAAGAACCATGGCAGCTGATTTCCGCTCGGCGTTGTGAAGAGGTGAAACTTAAACTCGCACTCGGCGACGACGCACTCGTACCGAGGATGGTCAGCAGGAGCAGCAGATTTCGTTCCAGCCAATTGCAGTGCTTCGCACAGCAGGGTTTGGGCAACTCATCCAGGCTCGGGCTGTGGTCTGGAATATGAATGTCCGCTTGGTTTGTCATTTCCATGAACGCACCTGGAACGAGACAAAAGAAAACGTGAGATTGTCAAGAGACTGTGGCACCTCGACTCATCCACACCCTCAGTGTAACAATATAGCCCACACTCTCAGTGTAACAACATAGTCCACACTCTCAGTGTAACAACATAGTCCACACATCAGTGTAACAATATAGTCCACACTCTCAGTGTAACAATATAGTCCACACTCTCAGTGTAACAACATAGTCCACACATCAGTGTAACAATATAGCCCACACTCTCAGTGTAACAATATAGCTCACACTCTCAGTGTAACAATATAGCCCACACTCTCAGTGTAACAATATAGTCCACACTCTCAGTGTAACAACATAGTCCACACATCAGTGTAACAATATAGTCCACACTCTCAGTGTAACAATATAGTCCACACTCTCAGTGTAACAACATAGTCCACACATCAGTGTAACAATATAGCCCACACTCTCAGTGTAACAATATAGCTCACACTCTCAGTGTAACAATATAGCCCATGCATCAGTGTAACAACATAGCCCATGCATCAGTGTAACAATATAGCCCATGCATCAGTGTAACAATATAGCCCATGCATCAGTGTAACAATATAGCCCATGCATCAGTGTAACAATATAGCCCATGCATCAGTGTAACAATATAGCCCATGCATCAGTGTAACAATATAGCCCACACATCAGTGTAACAATATAGCCCATGCATCAGTGTAACAATATAGCCCATGCATCAGTGTAACAATATAGCCCATGCATCAGTGTAACAATATAGCCCACACATCAGTGTAACAATATAGCCCACACTCTCAGTGTAACAATATAGCCCATGCATCAGTGTAACAACATAGCCCATGCATCAGTGTAACAATATAGCCCACACTCTCAGTGTAACAATATAGCCCACACTCTCAGTGTAACAACATAGCCCATGCATCAGTGTAACAATATAGCCCATGCATCAGTGTAACAATATAGCCCATGCATCAGTGTAACAACATAGCCCATGCATCAGTGTAACAATATAGCCCACACTCTCAGTGTAACAATATAGCCCATGCATCAGTGTAACAATATAGCCCACACCCTCAGTGTAACAACATAGCCCATGCATCAGTGTAACAATATAGCCCACACCCTCAGTGTAACAACATAGCCCATGCATCAGTGTAACAATATAGCCCACACTCTCAGTGTAACAATATAGCCTACACCCTCAGTGTAACAACATTGCCCATGCATCAGTGTAACAATATAGCCCACACTCTCAGTGTAACAATATAGCCTACACCCTCAGTGTAACAATATAGCCTACACCCTCAGTGTAACATTATAGCTCACACATCAGTGTAACAATATAGCCCACACTCTCAGTGTAACAACATAGTCCACACTCTCAGTGTAACAACATAGTCCACACATCAGTGTAACAATATAGCCTACACCCTCAGTGTAACAATATAGCCCACACTCTCAGTGTAACAATATAGTCCACACTCTCAGTGTAACAACATAGTCCACACATCAGTGTAACAATATAGCCTACACCCTCAGTGTAACAATATAGCCTACACCCTCAGTGCAACAATATAGCCCACACATCAGTGTAACAATATAGCCCACACTCTCAGTTAACAATATAGCCCACAGTCTCAGTGTAACAATATAGCCCACACGCGCAGTGTAAAAATATAGCTCCCACTCTCAGGGCAACAATATAGCCCACACTCTCAGTGTAACAACAGAGCCCACACTCTCAGTGTAACAACATAGCCCACACAAGTGTGTAACAACATAGCCCACACATCAGTGTAACAATATAGCCCACACTCTCAGTGTAACAATATAGCCCACACTCTCAGTGTAACAATATAGCCCACACATATGTGTAACAATATCGCCCACACTCCCAGTGTAACAATACAGCCGAAACATCAGTGTAACAATATAGCCCACACTCTCAGTGTAACAATATAGCCCACACATCAGTTTAACAATATAGCCCACACATCAGTATAACAATATAGTCCCCACACGCAGTGAAACAAGATAGCCCACACATCAGTGTAACAATATCGCCCACACTCCCAGTGTAACAATATAGCTCAAACTCTCAGTGTAACAATATAGCCCACACAACAGTGTAGCAATATAGCCCACACATCAGTTTAACAATATAGCCCACACATCAGTATAACAATATAGTCCACACACGCAGTGTAACAAGATAGCCCACACATCAGTGTAACAATATCGCCCAAATTCCCAGTGTAACAATATAGCTCAAACTCTCAGTGCAACAATACAGTCCACACATCAGTGTAACAACATAGCCCACACGATCAGTGGAACAACGTAGCCCACACTCTCAGTGTAACAATATAGCCCACACATCAGTGTAACAAGATAACCCACACATCAGTGCAACAATATAGCCCACACTCTCAGTGAAACAATATAACCCACACTCTCAGTGTAACAATATAGCCCACACATCAGTGTAACAAAATAGCCCACACTCTCAGTGTAACAATATAGCCCACAGTCTCAGTGTAACAATATAGCCCACACTCGCAGTGTAGAAATATAGCCCCCACTCTCAGTGTAACAATAGAAACATAGAAACATAGAAACATAGAAACATAGAAAATAGGTGCAGGAGTAGGCCATTCGGCCCTTCTAGCCTGCACCGCCATTCAATGAGTTCATGGCTGAACATTCAACTTCAGTACCCCATTCCTGCTTTCTCGCCATACCCCTTGATCCCCCTAGCAGTAAGGACCTCATCTAACTCCTTTTTGAATATATTTAGTGAATTGGCCTCAACAACTTTCTGTGGTAGAGAATTCCACAGGTTCACCACTCTCTGGGTGAAGAAGTTCCTCCGCATCTCGGTCCTAAATGGCTTACCCCTTATCCTTAGACTGTGACCCCTGGTTCTGGACTTCCCCAACATTGGGAACATTCTTCCTGCATCTAACCTGTCTAACCCCGTCAGAATTTTATATGTTTCTATGAGGTCCCCTCTCATTCTTCTGAACTCCAGTGAATACAAGCCCAGTTGATCCAGTCTTTCTTGATAGGTCAGTCCCTCCATCCCGGGAATCAGTCTGGTGAACCTTCGCTGCACTCCCTCAATAGCAAGAATGTCCTTCCTCAGGTTAGGAGACCAAAACTGTACACAATACTCCAGGTGTGGCCTCACCAATGCCCTGTACAACTGTAGCAACACCTCCCTGCCCCTGTACTCAAATCCCCTTGCTATGAAGGCCAACATGCCATTTGCTTTCTTAACCGCCTGCTGCACCTGCATGCCAACCTTCAATGACTGATGTACCATGACACCCAGGTCTCTTTGCACCTCCCCTTTTCCTAATCTGTCACCATTCAGATAATAGTCTGTCTCTCTGTTTTTACCACCAAAGTGGATAACCTCACATTTATCCACATTATACTTCATCTGCCATGCATTTGCCCACTCACCTAACCTATCCAAGTCGCTCTGCAGCCTCACAGCATCCTCCTCGCAGCTCACACTGCCACCCAACTTAGTGTCATCCGCAAATTTGGAGATACTACATTTAATCCCCTCATCTAAATCATTAATGTACAGTGTAAACAGCTGGGGCCCCAGCACAGAACCTTGCGGTACCCCACTAGTCACTGCCTGCCATTCTGAAAAGTACCCATTTACTCCTACTCTTTGCTTCCTGTCTGACAACCAGTTCTCAATCCATGTCAGTACACTACCCCCAATCCCATGTGCTCTAACTTTGCACATCAATCTCTTGTGTGGGACCTTGTCGAACGCCTTCTGAAAGTCCAAATATACCACATCAACTGGTTCTCCCTTATCCACTCTACTGGAAACATCCTCAAAAAATTCCAGAAGATTTGTCAAGCATGATTTCCCTTTCACAAATCCATGCTGACTTGGACCTATCATGTCACCTCTTTCCAAATGCACTGCTATGACATCCTTAATAATTGATTCCATCATTTTACCCACTACCGATGTCAGGCTGACCGGTCTATAATTCCCTGTTTTCTCTCTCCCTCCTTTTTTAAAAAGTGGGGTTACATTGGCTACCCTCCACTCCATAGGAACTGATCCAGAGTCAATGGAATGTTGGAAAATGACTGTCAACGCATCCACTATTCCCAAGGCCACCTCCTTAAGTACTCTGGGATGCAGTCCATCAGGCCCTGGGGATTTATCGGCCTTCAATCCCATCAATTTCCCCAACACAATTTCCCGGCTAATAAGGATTTCCCTCAGTTCCTCCTCCTTACTAGACCCCCCGACCCCTTTTATAACCGGAAGGTTGTTCGTGTCCTCCTTCGTGAATACCGAACCAAAGTACTTGTTCAATTGGTCCGCCATTTCTTTGTTCCCCGTTATGACTTCCCCTGATTCTGACTGCAGGGGACCTACATTTGTCTTTACTAACCTTTTTCTCTTTACATATCTATAGAAACTTTTGCAATCCGTCTTAATGTTCCCTGCAAGCTTCTTCTCATACTCCATTTTCCCTGCCCTAATCAAACCCTTTGTCCTCCTCTGCTGAGTTCTAAATTTCTCCCAGTCCCCAGGTTCGCTGCTATTTCTGGCCAATTTGTATGCCACTTCCTTGGCTTTAATACTATCCCTGATTTCCCTTGATAGCCACGGTTGAGCCACCTTCCCTTTTTTATTTCTATGCCAGACAGGAATGTACAATTGTTGTAGTTCATCCATGCGGTCTCTAAATGTCTGCCATTGCCCATCCACAGTCAACCCCTTAAGTATCATTCGCCAATCCATCTCAGCCAATTCACGCCTCATACCTTCAAAGTTAGCCTTCTTTAAGTTCTGGACCATGGTCTCTGAATTAACTGTTTCATTCTCCATCCTAATGCAGAATTCCACCATATTATGGTCACTCTTCCCCAAGGGGCCTCGCACAACGAGATTGCTAATTAATCCTTTCTCATTACATAACACCCAGTCTAAGATGGCCTCCCCCCTAGTTGGTTCCTCGACATATTGGTCTAAAAAACCATCCCTTATGCACTCCAGAAAATCCTCCTCCACCGTATTGCTTCCAGTTTGGTTAGCCCAATCTATGTGCATATTAAAGTCACCCATTATAACTGCTGCACCTTTATTGCACGCACCCCTAATTTCCTGTTTGATGCCCTCCCCAACATCACTACTACTGTTTGGAGGTCTGTACACAACTCCCACTAACGTTTTTTGCCCTTTGGTGTTCTGCAGCTCTACCCATATAGATTCCACATCATCCAAGCTAATATAGCCCACAGTCTCAGTGTAACAATATAGCCCACACTCGCAGTGTAAAAATATAGCCCCCACTCTCAGTGTAACAATATAGCCCACACTCTCAGTGTAACAACAGAGCCAACACTCTCAGTATAACAACATAGCCCATACATCACTGTAACAACATAGCCCACACTCTCAGTGTAACAATATAGCCCACACTCTCAGTATAACAACATAGCCCATACATCACTGTAAAAACATAGCCCACACTCTCAGTGTAACAACATAGCCCACACTCTCAGTATAACAACATAGCCCACACATCAGTGTAACAACATAGCCCACACTCTCTGTGTAACAATATAGCCCACACTCTCAGTATAACAACATAGCCCACACATCAGTGTAACAACATAGCCCACACTCTCAGTGTAACAATATAGCCCACACTCTCAGTGCAACAATATAGCCCACACATTAGTGTAACAAAATAGCCCACAATCTCAGCGTAAAAACATAGCCCACACATCAGTGTAACAACATAGCCCACACTCTCAGTGTAACAATATAGCCCACAAATCAGTGAAAAAATATAGCCCACACTCTCAGTGTAAGAACATAGCCTACACCCTCAGTGTAACAATATATTCCACACATCAGTGTAACAATATAGCCCACACTCTCAGTGTAACATTATAGCCCACACATCAGTGTAAAAATATAACCCACACATCAGTGTAACAATATAGCCCACACATCAGTGTAACAATATAGCCCACACAAGTGTGTAACAACATAGCTCACACATCAGTGTAACAATATAGCCCACATGCTCAGTGAAAAAATATAGCCCACACTCTCAGTGTAACAATATAGCCCACAATCTCAGTGTAACAATATAGCCCACACATAAGTTTAACAATATAGCCCACACATCAGTGTAACAATATAGTCCCCACACGCAGTGAAACAAGATAGCCCACACATCAGTGTAACAATATCGCCCACACTCCCAGTGTAACAATATAGCTCAAACTCTCAGTGTAACAATATAGCCCACACATCAGTGTAGCAATATAGCCTACACATCAGTTTAACAATTTAGCCCACACATCAGTACAACAATATAGTCCACACACGCAGTGTAACAAGATAGCCCACACATCAGTGCAACAATATCGCCCAAATTCCCAGTGTAACAATATAGCTCAAACTCTCAGTGCAACAATACAGTCCAAACATTAGTGCAACAACATAGCCCACACATCAGTGTAACAATATAGTCCACACTCTCAGTGTAACAATATAGCCCACAGTCTCAGTGTAACAATATAGCCCACACTCGCAGTGTAAAAATATAGCCCCCACTCTCAGTGGAACAACATAGCCCGCACTCTCAGTATAACAATATAGCCCATACATCAGTGTAACAACATAGCCCACACGATCAGTGGAACAACGTAGCCCACACTCTCTGTGTAACAATATAGCCCACACATCAGTGTAACAAGATAGCCCACACATCAGTGCAACAATATAGCCCACACTCTCAGTGTAACAATATAGCCCACAGTCTCAGTGTAACAATATAGCCCACACTTGCAGTGTAAAAATATAGCCCCCACTCTCAGGGCAACAATATAGCCCACACTCTCAGTGTAACAACAGAGCCCACACTCTCAGTATAACAACATAGCCCACACATCAGTGTAACAACATAGCCCACACTCTCAGTGTAACAATATAGCCCACACTCTCAGTGCAACAATATAGCCCACACATTAGTGTAACAAAATAGCCCACAATCTCAGTGTAACAATATAGCCCACAGTCTCAGTGTAACAATATAGCCCACACACTCAGTGTAACAATATAGCACACACCCTCAGCGTCAAAACATAGCCCACACATCAGTGCAACAACATAGTCCACTCTCTCAGTGCAACAACATAGTCCACACATCAGTGTAACAATATAGTCCACACATCAGTGTAACAATATAGCCCACACTCTCAGTACACCAATATAGCCCACACATCAGTGTAACAATATAGCCCACACATCAGTGTAACAATATAGCCCACACTCTCAATTAACAATATAGCCCACACATTAGTGTAACAATATAGACTACACATCAGTGTAACAACATAGCCCACACTCTCAGTGTAACAATATAGCCCACAAATCAGTGAAAAAATATAGCCCACACTCTCAGTGTAAGAACATAGCCTACACCCTCAGTGTAACAATATATTCCACACATCAGTGTAACAATATAGCCCACACTCCGAGTGTAACAATGTAGCCCACATTCTCAGTATAACAATATAGCCCACACATCAGTGTAAAAATATAGCCCACACATCAGTGTAACAATATCGCCCACACTCTCAGTGTTACAATATAGCGCACACTCTCAGTGTAACAATATAGCCCACACATCAGTGTAAAAATATAACCCACACATCAGTGTAACAATATAGCCCACACTCTCAGTATAACAACATAGCCCACACATCAGTGTAACAATATAGCCCACACATCAATGTAACAATATCGCCTACACTCTCTGTGTAACAATATAGCACACACTCTCAGTGTAACAATATAGCCCACACTCTCAGTGTAACAATATGGCCCACACATTAGTGTGACAACATAGCCCACACATCAGTGTAACAATGTAGCGCACACTCTCAGTGTAACAATATAGCCCACACACGCAGTGTAACAATATAGGCCACACACCAGTGCAACAACAAAGCCCACACTCTCAGTATAACAATATACCCCACACATCAGTGTAACAACATAGCCCACAGTCTCAGTGTAACAACATAGCCCACACAAGTGTGTAACAACATGGCCCACACATCAGTGTAACAATATAGCCCACACTCTCAGTGTAACAATACAGCCCACACATCAGTGTAACAATATAGCCCACACATAAGTGTAACAATATCGCCCACACGCCCAGTGTAACAATATAGCCGAAACATCAGTGTAACAATATAGCCCACACTCTCAGTGTAACAATATAGCCCACACTCACAGTGTAACAATATAGCTCAAACTCTCAGTGCAACAATACAGTCCACACATCAGTGTAACAACATAGCCCACACATCAGTGTAACAATATAGTCCACACTCTCAGTGTAACAAGAAAGCCCACACATCAGTGCAACAAAATAGCCCACACTCTCAGTGTAACAATATAGCCCACAGTCTCAGTGTAACAATATAGCCCACACTCGCAGTGTAAAAATATAGCCCCCACTCTCAGTGTAACAACATAGCCCGCAATCTCAGTATAACAACATAGCACACACAAGTGTGTAACAACATAGCCCACACCCTCAGTGGAACACCGTAGCCCACACTCTCAGTGTAACAATATAGCCCACACATCAGTGGAACAACAGAGCCCAAACTCTCAGTGTAACAATATAGCCCACACATCAGTGTAACAATATAGCCCACACATCAGTGGAACAATATAACCCACACATCACTGTAACAATATAGCCCACACTCTCTGTGTAACAATATAGTCCACACATCAGTGCAACAATATAGCCCACATTGTCAGTGTAACAACATAGCCCACACATCAGTGTAACAATATAGCCCACACATCAGTGTAACAATATAGCCCACACTTTAGTGTAGCAACATAGCCCACACTCTCAGTATAACAAATAGCCCATACATCAGTGTAACAATATAGCCCACACTCTCAGTGTAACAATATAGTCCACACATCAAATGTAACAATATAGACCACACATCAGTGTAACAACATATCTCACACTCTCAGTATAACAATATACCCCACACATCAGTGCAACAACATAGCCCACACTCTCAGTGTAACAACATAGCCCACACATCAGTGTAACAATATAGCCCACACTCTCAGTGTAACAATATAGCCCACACATCAGTGTAACAATATAGCCCACACATAAGTGTAACAATATCGCCCCCACTCCCAGTGTAACAATATAGCCGAAACATCAGTGTAACAATATAGCCCACACTCTCAGTGTAACAATATAGCCCACACATCAGTTTAACAATATAGCCCACACATCAGTATAACAATATATTCCCACACGCAGTGAAACAAGATAGCCCACACATCAGTGTAACAATATCGCCCACACTCTCAGTGTAACAATATAGCCCACACATCAGTTTAACAATATAGCCCACACATCAGTATAACAATATATTCCCACACGCAGTGAAACAAGATAGCCCACACATCAGTGTAACAATATCGCCCACACTCCCAGTGTAACAATATAGCTCAAACTCTCAGTGTAACAATATAGCCCACACATCAGTGTAGCAATATAGCCCACACATCAGTTTAACATTATAGCCCACACATCAGTGTAACAATATAGTCCACATTCTCAGTGTAACAATATAGCCCACACATCAGTGCAACAAAATAGCCCACACTCGCAGTGTAACAATATAGCCCACAGTCTCAGTGTAACAATAAAGCCCACACTCGCAGTGTAAAAATATAGCCCCCACTCTCAGTGTAACAATATAGCCCACACTCTCAGTGTAACAACAGAGCCCACACTCTCAGTGTAACAACAAGGCCCACACATCACTGCAACAACGTAGCCCACACTCTCAGTGTAACAATATAGCACACATCACTGTAACAATGTAACCCACACTCTCAGTGTAACAATATAGCCCACACATCAGTGTAACAAAATAGCCCACACTCTCAGTGTAACAATATAGCCCACAGTCTCAGTGTAACAATATAGCCCACACGCGCAGTGTAAAAATATAGCTCCCACTCTCAGGGCAACAATATAGCCCACACTCTCAGTGTAACAACAGAGCCAACACTCTCAGTATAACAACATAGCCCACACATCAGTGTAACAACATAGCCCACACTCTCAGTGTAACAATATAGCCCACACTCTCAGTGTAAAAACATAGCCCACACATCAGTGTAACAATACAGCCCACACTCCGAGTGTAACAATGCAGCCCACACTCTCAGTGTAACAATATAGCCCACACATCAGTGTAACAATATAGCCCACACATCAGTATAAAAATATAGCCCACACACGCAGTGTAACAATATCGCCCACACTCTCAGTGTAACAATATCGCCCACACTCTCAGTGTAAAAACATAGCCCACACATCAGTGCAACAATGTAGCCCACACTCTCAGTGCAACAACATAGTCTGCACTCTCAGTGCAACAACATAGTCCACACATCAGTGTAACAATATAGCCTACACCCTCAGTGTAACACTATAGTCCACACATCAGTGCAACAATATAGTCCACATTGTCAGTGTAACAACATAGCCCACAGATCAGTGTAACAACATAGCCCACACTCTCAGTATAACAATATAGCCCACACATCAGTGTAACAATATAGCCCATACTCTCAGTGTAACAATATAGTCCACACATCAATGTAACAATATAGACCACACATCAGTGTAACAACATAGCCCACATTCTCAGTATAACAATATACCCCACACATCAGTGTAACAACAGAGCCCACACTCTCAGTGTAACAACATAGCCCACACAAGTGTGTAACAACATAGCCCACACATCAGTGTAACAATATAGCCCACACATCAGTGTAACAATATAGCCCACACATATGTGTAACAATATCGCCCACACTCCCAGTGTAACAATATAGCTGAAACATCAGTGTAACAATATAGCCCACACTCTCAGTGTAACAATATAGCCCACACATCAGTTTAAAAATATAGCCCACACATCAGTATAACAATATAGTCCCCACACGCAGTGAAACAAGATAGCCCACACATCAGTGTAACAATATCGCCCACACTCCCAGTGTAACAATATAGCTCGAACTCTCAGTGTAACAATATAGCCCACACATCAGTGGAGCAATATAGCCCACACATCAGTTTAACAATATAGCCCACACATCAGTATAACAATATAGTCCACACACGCAGTGTAACAAGATAGCCCACACATCAGTGTAACAATATCGCCCAAATTCCCAGTGTAACAATATAGCTCAAACTCTCAGTGCAACAATACAGTCCACACATCAGTGTAACAACATAGCCCACACATCAGTGTAACAATATAGTCCACACTCTCAGTGTAACAATATAGCCCACACATCAGTGCAACAAAATAGCCCATACTGTCAGTGTAACAATATAGCCCACAGTCTCAGTGTAACAATATAGCCCACACTCGCAGTGTAAAAATATAGCCCCCACTCTCAGTGGAACAACATAGCCCGCACTCTCAGTATAACAATATAGTCCATACATCAGTGTAACAATATAGCCCACAGTCTCAGTGTAACAATATAGCCCACACTCTCTGTGTAACAATATAGCACACACGCTCAGCGTAAAAACATAGCCCACACATCAGTGTAACAACATAGCCCACACTCTCAGTGAAAGAACATAGCCTACAACCTCAGTGTAACAATACATTCCACACATCAGTGTAACAATATAGCCCACACTCCGAGTGTAACAATGTAGCCCACACTCTCAGTGTAACAATATAGCCCACACATCAGTGTAAAAATATAACCCACACATCAGTGTAAAAATATAGCCCACACATCAGTGTAGCAATATAGCCCACACTCTCAGTATAACAATATACCCCACACATCAGTGTAACAACAGAGCCCACACTCTCAGTGTAACAACATAGCCCACACAAGTGTGTAACAACATAGCCCACACATCAGTGTAACAATATAGCCCACACGCTCAGTGTAACAATATAGCCCACACATCAGTGTAACAATATAACCCACACGTATGTGTAACAATATCGCCCACACTCCCAGTGTAACAATATAGCCGAAACATCAGTGTAACAATATAACCCAGACTCTCAGTGTAACAATATAGCCCACACTCTCAGTGTAACAATATAGCCCACACATCAGTACAACAATATAGTCCCCACACGCAGTGAAACAAGATAGCCCACACATCAGTGTAACAATATCGCCCACACTCCCAGTGTAACAATATAGCTCAAACTCTCAATGTAACAATATAGCCCACACATCAGTGTAACAAGATAGCCCACACATCAGTGCAACAATATAGCCCACACTCTCAGTGAAACAATATAACCCACACTCTCAGTGTAACAATATAGCCCACACATCAGTGTAACAAAATAGCCCACACTCTCAGTGTAACAATATAGCCCACAGTCTCAGTGTAACAATATAGCCAACACTCGCAGTGTAAAAATATAGCCCCCACTCTCAGTGTAACAATATAGCCCACACTCTCAGTGTAACAACAGAGCCAACACTCTCAGTATAACAACATAGCCCATACATCACTGTAACAACATAGCCCACACTCTCAGTGTAACAATATAGCCCACACTCTCAGTATAACAACATAGCCCATACATCACTGTAAAAACATAGCCCACACTCTCAGTATAACAACATAGCCCACACATCAGTGTAACAACATAGCCCACACTCTCAGTGTAACAATATAGCCCACACTCTCAGTATAACAACATAGCCCACACATCAGTGTAACAACATAGCCCACACTCTCAGTGTAACAATATAGCCCACACTCTCAGTGCAACAATATAGCCCACACATTAGTGTAACAAAATAGCCCACAGTCTCAGTGTAACAATATAGCCCACACTCTCTTTGTAACAATAAAGCACACACCCTCAGCGTAAAAACATAGCCCACACATCAGTGTAACAACATAGCCCACACTCTCAGTGTAACAATATAGCCCACAAATCAGTGAAAAAATATAGCCCACACTCTCAGTGTAAGAACATAGCCTACACCCTCAGTGTAACAATATATTCCACACATCAGTGTAACAATATAGCCCACACTCCGAGTGTAACAATGTAGCCCACACTCTCAGTGTAACAATATAGCCCACACATCAGTGTAAAAATATAACCCACACATCAGTGTAACAATATAGCCCACACATCAGTGCAACAATATAGCCCACACTCTCAGTATAACAATATACCCCACACATCAGTGTAACAACAGAGCCCACACTCTCAGTGTAAAAACATAGCCCACACAAGTGTGTAACAACATAGCCCACACATCAGTGTAACAATATAGCCCACATGCCCAGTGTAACAATATAACCCACACTCTCAGTGTAACAATATAGCCCACACTCTCAGTGTAACAATATAGCCCACACATCTGTGTAACAATATCGCCCACACTCCCAGTGTAACAATACAGCTCAAACTCTCAGTGTAACAATATAGCCCACACATCAGTGTAGCAATATAGCCCACACATCAGTTTAACAATATAGCCCACACATCAGTATAACAATATAGTCCACACACGCAGTGTAACACGATAGCCCACACATCAGTGTAACAATATCGCCCAAATTCCCAGTGTAACAATATAGCTCAAACTCTCAGTGCAACAATACAGTCCACACATTGGTGTAACAACATAGCCCACACATCAGTGTCACAATATAGTCCACACTCTCAGTGTAACAATATAGCCCACACATCAGTGCAACAAAATAGCCCACACTCTCAGTGTAACAATATAGCCCACAGTCTCAGTGTAACAATATAGCCCACACTCGCAGTGTAAAAATATAGCCCCCACTCTCAGTGGAACAACATAGCCCGCACTCTCAGTATAACAATATGGCCCATACATCAGTGTAACAACATAGCTCACACGATCAGTGGAACAACGTAGCCCACACTCTCAGTGTAACAATATAGCCCACACATCAGTGTAACAAGATAGCCCACACATCAGTGCAACAATATAGCCCACACTCTCAGTGAAACAATATAACCCACACTCTCAGTGTAACAATATAGCCCACACATCAGTGTAACAAAATAGCTCACACTCACAGTGTAACAATATAGCCCACAGTCTCAGTGTAACAATATAGCCCACACTCGCAGTGTAAAAATATAGCCCCCACTCTCAGTGTAACAATATAGCCCACACTCTCAGTGTAACAACAGAGCCAACACTTTCAGCATAACAACATAGCCCATACATCACTGTAACAACATAGCCCACACTCTCAGTGTAACAATATAGCCCACACTCTCAGTATAACAACATAGCCCATACATCACTGTAAAAACATAGCCCACACTCTCAGTGTAACAACATAGCCCACACTCTCAGTATAACAACATAGCCCACACATCTATGTAACAACATAGCCCACACTCTCAGTGTAACAACATAGCCCACACATCAGTGTAACAATATAGCCCACACATCAGTGTAACAATATCGCCCACACTCTCAGTGTTACAATATAGCGCACACTCTCAGTGTAACAATATAGCCCACACATCAGTGTAAAAATATAACCCACACATCAGTGTAACAATATAGCCCACACTCTCAGTATAACAACATAGCCCACACATCAGTGTAACAATATAGCCCACACATCAGTGCAACAATATCGCCCACACTCTCTGTGTAACAATATAGCACACACTCTATGTGTAACAATATAGCCCACACTCTCAGTGTAACAATATGGCCCACACATCAGTGTGACAACATAGCCCACACATCAGTGTAACAATATAGCCCACACTCTCAGTGTAACAATATAGCCCACACTCTCAGTGTAACAATGTAGCGCACACTCTCAGTGTAACAATATAGCCCACACATCAGTGTAACAATATAGCCCACACATCAGTATAACAATACAGCCCACACACGCAGTGTAACATTATAGCCCACACTCTCAGTATAACAATATAGCCCACACACGCAGTGTAACAATATAGCCCACACTCTCAGTTTAACAACATAGCACACACATCAGTGTAACAATGTCGCCCACACTCTCAGTGTAACAATATCGCCCACACTCTCAGTGTAAAA
This sequence comes from Pristiophorus japonicus, assembly GCF_044704955.1. Lineage (NCBI taxonomy): Eukaryota > Metazoa > Chordata > Chondrichthyes > Pristiophoridae > Pristiophorus > Pristiophorus japonicus. The sequence continues at coordinate 90,973,804 of NC_091995.1, forward strand.
ACATAGCCCACACATCAGTGCAACAATGTAGCCCACACTCTCAGTGCAACAACATAGTCTACACTCTCAGTGCAACAACATAGTCCACACATCAGTGTAACAATATAGCCTACACCCTCAGTGTAACAATATAGTCCACACATCAGTGTAACAATATAGCCCACATTGTCAGTGTAACAACATAGCCCACACATCATTGCAACAATATAGCCCACACTCTCAGTGTAACAATATAGTCCACACATCAATGTAACAATATAGGCCACAGATCAGTGTAACAACATAGCCCACACTCTCAGTATAACAATATACCCCACACATCAGTGCAACAACATAGCCCACACTCTCAGTGTAAAAACATAGCACACACAAGTGTATAACAACATGGCCCACACATCAGTGTAACAATATAGCCCACACTCTCAGTGTAACAATATAGCCCACACATCAGTGTAACAATATAGCCCACATGCTCAGTGTAACAATATAGCCCACACATAAGTGTAGCAATATAGCCCACATATCAGTTTAACAATATAGCCCACCCATCAGTATAACAATATAGTCCACACACGCAGTGAAACAAGATAGCCCACACATCAGTGTAACAATATCGCCCACACTCCCGGTGTAACAATATAGCTCAAACTCTCAGTGTAACAATATAGCCCACACATCAGTGTAGCAATATAGCCCACACATCAGTTTAACAATATAGCCCACACATCAGTGTAACAATATAGTCCACACTCTCAGTGTAACAATATAGCCCACACTCGCAGTGTAAAAATATAGCCCCCACTCTCAGTGTAACAACATAGCCCGCACTCTCAGTATAAAAACATAGCCCATACATCAGTGTAACAACATAGCCCACACCCTCAGTGGAACAACGTAGCCCACTCTCTCAGTGTAACAATATAGCCCACACATCAGTGGAACAACATAGCCCAAACTCTCAGTGTAACAATATACCCCACACATCAGTGTAACAATATAGCCCACACATCAGTGTAACAACATAGCCCACACTCACAGTGTAACAATATAGCCCACACTCTCAGTGCAACAATATAGCCCACAAATTAGTGCAACAAAATAGCCCACACTCTCAGTGTAACAATATAGCCCACAGTCTCAGTGTAACAATATAGCCCACACTCTCAGTATAACAACATAGCCCATACATCAGTGTAACAACAAGGCCCACAATCTCAGTGTAACAGCATAGTCCACACTCTCAGTGTAACAATATAGCCGACACATCACTGCAACAATATAGCCCACACTCTCAGTATAACATAGCCCACACTTCAGTGTAACAATATAGCCCACACATCAGTGCAACAATATAGCCCAGACATTAGTGTAACAATATAGTCCACACATCAGTGTAACAATATAGCCCACACTCCGAGTGTAACAATGTAGCCCACACTCTCAGTGTAACAATATCGCCCACACTCTCAGTGTAACAATATAGCGCACACTCTCAGTGTAACAATATAGCCCACACATCAGTGTAAAAATATAGCCCACACTCCTAGTGTAACAATGTAGCCCACACTCTCAGTGTAACAATATAGCGCACACTCTCAGTATAACAACATAGCCCACACATCAGTGTAACAATATAGCCCACACATCAGTGTAACAATATAGCCCACACATTAGTGTAACAGTATAGCCCACACATCAGTGTAAAAATATCGCCCACACTCTCTGTGTAACAATATAGCACACACTCTCAGTGTAACAATATAGCCCACACTCTCAGTGTAACAATATGGCCCACACATCAGTGTGACAACATAGCCCACACATCAGTGTAACAATGTAGCGTACACTCTCAGTGTAACAATATAGCCCACACATCAGTGTAACAATATAGCCCACACATCAGTATAACAATATAGCCCACACACGCAGTGTAACAATATAGCCCACACTCTCAGTTTAACAACATAGCACACACATCAGGGTAACAATATCGCCCACACTCTCAGTGTAACAATATTGCCCACACTCTCAGTGTAAAAACATAGCCCACACATCAGTGCAACAATGTAGCCCACACTCTCAGTGCAACAACATAGTCTACACTCTCAGTGCAACAACATAGTCCACACATCAGTGTAACAATATAACCTACACCCTCAGTGTAACAACATGGCCCACACATCAGTGTAACAATATAGCCCACACTCAGAGTGTAACAATATAGCCCACACATCAGTGAAACAATATAGCCCACACTCTCGGTGTAACAATATAGCCCACACATCAGTGTAACAATATAGCCCACACATTAGTGTAACAACATAGCCCACACTCTCAGTATAACAATATAGCCCACACATCAGTGTAACAACATAGCCCACAGTCTCAGTGTAACAACATAGCCCATACAAGTGTGTAACAACATGGGCCACACATCAGTGTAACAATATAGCCCACACTCTCAGTGTAACAATATAGCCCACACATCAGTGTAACAATATAGCCCACACATAAGTGTAACAATATCGCCCACATGCCCAGTGTAACAATATAGCCGAAACATCAGTGTAACAATATAGCCCACACTCTCAGTGTTACAATATAGCCCACACTCTCAGTGTAACAATATAGCCCACATATAAGTGTAGCAATATAGCCCACACATCAGTTTAACAATATAGCCCACACTCCCAGTGCAACAATATAGCTCAAACTCTCAGTGCAACAATACAGTCCACACATCAGTGTAACAACATAGCCCAAACATCAGTGTAACAATATAGTCCACACTCTCAGTGTAACAAGAAAGCCCACACATCAGTGCAACAAAATAGCCCACACTCTCAGTGTAACAATATAGCCCACAGTCTCAGTGTAACAATATAGCCCACACTCGCAGTGTAAAAATATAGCCCCCACTCTCAGTGTAACAACATAGCCCGCACACTCAGTATCACAACATAGCACACACAAGTGTGTAACAACATAGCCCACACCCTCAGTGGAACACCGTAGCCCACACTCTCAGTGTAACAATATAGCCCACACATCAGTGTAACAATATAGCCCACACATCAGTGTAACAATATAACCCACACATCACTGTAACAATATAGACCACACTCTCTGTGTAACAAAATAGCCCACACTCTCAGTGTAACAATATAGCCCACACTCGCAGTGTAAAAATATAGCCCCCACTCTCAGTGTAACAATATAGCCCACACTCTCAGTGTAACAACATAGCCCACACTCTCAATGCAACAGCATAGTCCACACTCTCAGTGTAACAATATAGTCCACACATCACTGCAACAATATAGCCCACACTCTCAGTGTAACAATATAGCACACATCACTGTAACAATATAACCCACACTCTCAGTGTAACAATATAGCCCACACATCAGTGCAACAAAATAGCCCACACTCTCAGTGTAACAATATAGCCCACAGTCTCAGTTTAACAATATAGCCCACACTCGCAGTGTAAAAATATAGCCCCCAATCTCAGGGCAACAATATAGCCCACACTCTCAGTGTAACAACATAGCCAACACTCTCAGAATAACAACATAGCCCATACATCACTGTAACAACATAGCCCACACTCTCAGTGTAACAATATAGACCACACTCTCAGTATAACAAAATAGCCCACACATCAGTGTAACAACATAGCCCACACTCTCAGTGTAACAATATAGCCCACACTCTCAGTGTAACAAAATAGCCCACAGTCTCAGTGTAACAACATAGCCCACACTCTCAGTGTAACAATATAGCCCACACTTCAGTGTAACAATATAGCCCACACATCACTGTAACAATATAGCCCATACTCTCAGTGTAACAATATAGCCCACAGATTAGTGTAATAAAATAGCGCACACTCTCAGTGTAAAAATATAGCCCACAGTCTCAGTGTTACAACATAACCCACACTCGCAGAAGAAAAATGTAGCCCCCACTCTCAGTGTAACAATATATCCCACATTCTCAGTGTAACAACTAAGCCCACACTCTCAGTATAACAACATAGCCCACACATCAGTGTAACAACATAGCCCACACTCTCAATGTAACAACATAGCCCACACTCTCAGTGTAACAACAGAGCCCACACTCTCAGTGTAACAATATAGCCCACACATCAGTGTAACAATATAGCGCACTCATCAGTGTAACAACATAGCCCACACATCACTGTAACAATATAGCCCACACTCTCAGTGTAACCATATAGCGCACACATCAGTGTAACAAAATAGCCCACAGTCTCAGTGTAACAATATAGCCCACACATTAGTGTAACAACATAGCCCACACTCTCAGTATAACAACATAGCCCACACATCAGTGTAACAATATAGCCCACACTCTCAGTATAACAACATAGCACATACATCAGTGTAACAACAATGCCCACAATCTCAGTGTAACAGCATAGTCCACACTCTCAGTGTAATAATATAGCCCACACAACACTGCAACAATATAGCCCACACTCTCAGTGTAACAATATAGCACACATTAGTGTAAAAATAGCCCACACTCTCAGTGTAACAATATAGCCCACAGTCTCAGTGTAACAATATAGCCCACACTCACAGTGTAACAATATAGCCCACACATCAGTGTAACAATATAGCCTACACATCAGTGTAACAATATAGCCCACACATCACTGTAAAAATATAGCCCACACTCTTAGTGTAACAATATAGCCCACAGATTAGTGTAGTAAAATAGCCGACACTCTCAGTGTAAAAATATAGCCCACAGTCTCAGTGTAACAATATAGCCCACACTCGCAGTGTAAAAATTTTAGCCCCCACTCTCAGTGTAACAATATAGCCCACATTCTCAGTGTAACAACATAGCCCACACTCTCAGTGTAACAACATAGCCCATACATCACTGTAACAACATAGCCCACACTCTCAGTGTAACAACATAGCCCACACTCTCAGTGTAACAACATAGCCCACACTCTCAGTGTAACAATATAGCCCACAAATCAGTGTAACAATATAGTGCACTCATCAGTGGAACAACAATAGCCCACACATCACTGTAACAATATAGCCCACACATCAGTGTAACTATATAGCCCACAGTTCAGTGTAACAAAATAGCCCACACTCTCAGTGTAACAATATAGCCCACAGTCTCAGTGTAACAATATAGCCCACACTCGCAGTGTAAAAATATAGCCCCCACTCTCAGTGTAACAATATAGCCCACACTCTCAGTGTAACAACATAGCCCACACATCAGTGTAACAACATAGCCCCCACTCTCAGTGTAACAATATAGCCCACACTCTCAGTGTAAAAATATAGCCCACACATCAGTATAACTATATAGCCCACAGATCAGTGTACCAATATAGCCCACACTCGCAGTGTAAAAATATAGCCCCCACTCTCAGTGTAACAATATAGCCCACACTCTCAGTGTAACAACATAGTCCACACTCTCAGTGTAACAATATAGCCCACACTCTCAGTGTAACAAAATAGCCCACAGTCTCAGTGTAACAATATAGCCCACACTTCAGTGTAACAATATAGCCCACACATCACTGTAACAATATATCCCATACTCTCAGTGTAACAATATAGCCCACAGATTAGTGTAATAAAATAGCACACACTCTCAGTGTAAAAATATAGCCCACAGTCTCAGTGTTACAACATAGCCCACACTCGCAGAAGAAAAATGTAGCCCCCTCTCAGTGTAACAATATAGCCCACATTCTCAGTGTAACAACATAGCCCACACATCAGTGTAATTATATAGCCCACAGATCAGTGTAACAACATAGCCCCCACTCTCAGTGTAACAATATAGCCCACACTCTCAGTGTAAAAATATAGCCCACACATCAGTATAACTATATAGCCCACAGATCAGTGTACCAATATAGCCCACACTCGCAGTGTAAAAATATAGCCCCCACTCTCAGTGTAACAATATAGCCCACACTCTAAGTGTAACAACATAGTCCACGTATCAGTGTAAAAACAACACCCACACATCAGTGTAACAATATAGCTCACACTCTCAGTGTAACAACATAGCCCACACAAGTGTGTAACAACATAGCCCACACATCAGTGCAACAATGTAGCCCACACTCTCAGTGTAACAATATAGCACACACTCTCAGTGTAACAATATAGCCCACACATCAGTGTAAAAATATAACCCAAACATCAATGTAACAATATAGCCCACAATCTGTGTAACAATATAGCCAACACATCAGTGTAACAATACAGCCCACACATCAGTATAACAATATAGCCCACACATCAGTGCAACGATATAGCCCAAACATCAGTGTAACAATATAGCCCACACTCTCAGTGTAACAATATAGCCCACACTCGCAATGTAACAATATAGCCCAAACTCTCAGTTGAACAATATAACCCACCCATCAGTGTAACAACATAGCCCACACATCAGTGCAACAATAGAGCCTACCCCCTCAGTTTAACAATATAGCCCACACATCAGTGTAACAATATAGCCCACAGTCTCAGTGTAACAATATAGCCCACACATCAGTGTAACAATATAGCCCACACTCTCAGTATAACAACATAGCACATACATCAGTGTAACAACAATGCCCACAATCTCAGTGTAACAGCATAGTCCACACTCTCAGTGTAACAACATAGCCCACACATCAGTGCAACAACATAGCCCACACTCTCAGTGTAACAATATAGACCACACTCTCAGGATAACAAAATAGCCCACACATCAGTGTAACAACATAGCCCACACTCTCAGTGTAACAATATAGCCCACACTCTCAGTGTAACAAAATAGCCCACAGTCTCAGTGTAACAATATAGCCCACACTTCAGTGTAACAATATAGCCCACACATCACTGTAACAATATATCCCATACTCTCAGTGTAACAATATAGCCCACAGATTAGTGTAATAAAATAGCACACACTCTCAGTGTAAAAATATAGCCCACAGTCTCAGTGTTACAACATAGCCCACACTCGCAGAAGAAAAATGTAGCCCCCTCTCAGTGTAACAATATAGCCCACATTCTCAGTGTAACAACTAAGCCCACACTCTCAGTGTAACAACATAGCCCACACATCAGTGTAACAACATAGCCCACACTCTCAATGTAACAACATAGCCCACACTCTCAGTGTAACAACAGAGCCCACACTCTCAGTGTAACAATATAGCCCACACATCAGTGTAACAATATAGCGCACTCATCAGTGGAACAACATAGCCCACACATCACTGTAATAATATAGCCCACACTCTCAGTGTAACCATATAGCGCACACATCAGTGTAACAAAATAGCCCACAGTCTCAGTGTAACAATATAGCCCACACATTAGTGTAACAACATAGCCCACACTCTCAGTATAACAATATAGCCCACACATCAGTGTAACAATATAGCCCACACTCTCAGTATAACAACATAGCACATACATCAGTGTAACAACAATGCCCACAATCTCAGTGTAACAGCATAGTCCACACTCTCAGTGTAATAATATAGCCCACACAACACTGCAACAATATAGCCCACACTCTCAGTGTAACAATATAGCACACATTAGTGTAACAAAATAGCCCACACTCTCAGTGTAACAATATAGCCCACAGTCTCAGTGTAACAATATAGCCCACACTCACAGTGTAACAATATAGCCCACACATCAGTGTAACAATATAGCCTATACATCAGTGTAACAATATAGCCCACACATCACTGTAAAAATATAGCCCACACTCTTAGTGTAACAATATAGCCCACAGATTAGTGTCGTAAAATAGCCGACACTCTCAGTGTAAAAATATAGCCCACAGTCTCAGTGTAACAATATAGCCCACACTCGCAGTGTAACAACATAGTCCACACTCTCAGTGTAACAACATAGCCCACACTCTCAATGTAACAACATAGCCCACACTCTCAGTGTAACAACAGAGCCCACACTCTCAGTGTAACACTATAGCCCACACATCAGTGTAACAATATAGCGCACTCATCAGTGTAACAACATAGCCCACACATCACTGTAACAATATAGCCCACACTCTCAGTGTAACCATATAGCGCACACATCAGTGTAACAAAATAGCCCACAGTCTCAGTGTAACAATATAGCCCACACATTAGTGTAACAACATAGCCCACACTCTCAGTATAACAATATAGCCCACACATCAGTGTAACAATATAGCCCACACTCTCAGTATAACAACATAGCACATACATCAGTGTAACAACAATGCCCACAATCTCAGTGTAACAGCATAGTCCACACTCTCAGTGTAATAATATAGCCCACACAACACTGCAACAATATAGCCCACACTCTCAGTGTAACAATATAGCCCACACATCAGTATAACTATATAGCCCACAGATCAGTGTACCAATATAGCCCACACTCGCAGTGTAAAAATATAGCCCCCACTCTCAGTGTAACAATATAGCCCACACTCTCAGTGTAACAACATAGTCCACACTCTCAGTGTAACAACATAGTCCACACTCTCAGTGTAACAAAATAGCCCCCACTCTCAGTGTAACAATATAGCCCACACTCTCAGTGTAACAATATAGCCCACACTCTCAGTGTAACAATATAGCCCACACTTCAGTGTAACAATATAGCCCACACATCACTGTAACAATATATCCCATACTCTCAGTGTAACAATATAGCCCACAGATTAGTGTAATAAAATAGCACACACTCTCAGTGTAAAAATATAGCCCACAGTCTCAGTGTTACAACATAGCCCACACTCGCAGAAGAAAAATGTAGCCCCCTCTCAGTGTAACAATATAGCCCACATTCTCAGTGTAACAACATAGCCCACACATCAGTGTAATTATATAGCCCACAGATCAGTGTAACAACATAGCCCCCACTCTCAGTGTAACAATATAGCCCACACTCTCAGTGTAAAAATATAGCCCACACATCAGTATAACTATATAGCCCACAGATCAGTGTACCAATATAGCCCACACTCGCAGTGTAAAAATATAGCCCCCACTCTCAGTGTAACAATATAGCCCACACTCTAAGTGTAACAACATAGTCCACGTATCAGTGTAAAAACAACACCCACACATCAGTGTAACAATATAGCTCACACTCTCAGTGTAACAACATAGCCCACACAAGTGTGTAACAACATAGCCCACACATCAGTGCAACAATGTAGCCCACACTCTCAGTGTAACAATATAGCACACATTCTCAGTGTAACAATATAGCCCACACATCAGTGTAAAAATATAACCCAAACATCAATGTAACAATATAGCCCACAATCTGTGTAACAATATAGCCAACACATCAGTGTAACAATACAGCCCACACATCAGTATAACAATATAGCCCACACATCAGTGCAACGATATAGCCCAAACATCAGTGTAACAATATAGCCCACACTCTCAGTGTAACAATATAGCCCACACTCGCAGTGTAACAATATAGCCCAAACTCTCAGTTGAACAATATAACCCACCCATCAGTGTAACAACATAGCCCACACATCAGTGCAACAATAGAGCCTACCCACTCAGTTTAACAATATAGCCCACACATCAGTGTAACAATATAGCCCACAGTCTCAGTGTAACAATATAGCCCACACATCAGTGTAACAATATAGCCCACACTCTCAGTATAACAACATAGCACATACATCAGTGTAACAACAATGCCCACAATCTCAGTGTAACAGCATAGTCCACACTCTCAGTGTAACAACATAGCCCACACATCAGTGCAACAACATAGCCCACACTCTCAGTGTAACAATATAGACCACACTCTCAGGATAACAAAATAGCCCACACATCAGTGTAACAACATAGCCCACACTCTCAGTGTAACAATATAGCCCACACTCTCAGTGTAACAAAATAGCCCACAGTCTCAGTGTAACAATATAGCCCACACTTCAGTGTAACAATATAGCCCACACATCACTGTAACAATATATCCCATACTCTCAGTGTAACAATATAGCCCACAGATTAGTGTAATAAAATAGCACACACTCTCAGTGTAAAAATATAGCCCACAGTCTCAGTGTTACAACATAGCCCACACTCGCAGAAGAAAAATGTAGCCCCCTCTCAGTGTAACAATATAGCCCACATTCTCAGTGTAACAACTAAGCCCACACTCTCAGTGTAACAACATAGCCCACACATCAGTGTAACAACATAGCCCACACTCTCAATGTAACAACATAGCCCACACTCTCAGTGTAACAACAGAGCCCACACTCTCAGTGTAACACTATAGCCCACACATCAGTGTAACAATATAGCGCACTCATCAGTGTAACAACATAGCCCACACATCACTGTAACAATATAGCCCACACTCTCAGTGTAACCATATAGCGCACACATCAGTGTAACAAAATAGCCCACAGTCTCAGTGTAACAATATAGCCCACACATTAGTGTAACAACATAGCCCACACTCTCAGTATAACAATATAGCCCACACATCAGTGTAACAATATAGCCCACACTCTCAGTATAACAACATAGCACATACATCAGTGTAACAACAATGCCCACAATCTCAGTGTAACAGCATAGTCCACACTCTCAGTGTAATAATATAGCCCACACAACACTGCAACAATATAGCCCACACTCTCAGTGTAACAATATAGCACACATTAGTGTAACAAAATAGCCCACACTCTCAGTGTAACAATATAGCCCACAGTCTCAGTGTAACAATATAGCCCACACTCACAGTGTAACAATATAGCCCACACATCAGTGTAACAATATAGCCTATACATCAGTGTAACAATATAGCCCACACATCACTGTAAAAATATAGCCCACACTCTTAGTGTAACAATATAGCCCACAGATTAGTGTAGTAAAATAGCCGACACTCTCAGTGTAAAAATATAGCCCACAGTCTCAGTGTAACAATATAGCCCACACTCGCAGTGTAACAACATAGTCCACACTCTCAGTGTAACAACATAGCCCATACATCACTGTAACAACATAGCCCACACTCTCAGTGTAACAACATAGCCCACACTCTCAGTGGAACAACAATAGCCCACACATCACTGTAACAATATAGCCCACACATCAGTGTAACTATATAGCCCACAGTTCATTGTAACAAAATAGCCCACACTCTCAGTGTAACAATATAGCCCACAGTCTCAGTGTAACAATATAGCCCACACTCGCAGTGTAAAAATATAGCCCCCACTCTCAGTGTAACAATATAGCCCACACTCTCAGTGTAACAACATAGCCCACACATCAGTGCAATTATATAGCCCACAGATCAGTGTAACAACATAGCCCCCACTCTCAGTGTAACAATATAGCCCACACTCTCAGTGTAAAAATATAGCCCACACATCAGTATAACTATATAGCCCACAGATCAGTGTACTAATATAGCCCACACTCGCAGTGTAAAAATATAGCCCCCACTCTCAGTGTAACAATATAGCCCACACTCTAAGTGTAACAACATAGTCCACGTATCAGTGTAAAAACAACACCCACACATCAGTGTAACAATATAGCTCACACTCTCAGTGTAACAACATAGCCCACACAAGTGTGTAACAACATAGCCCACACATCAGTGCAACAATGTAGCCCACACTCTCAGTGTAACAATATAGCACACACTCTCAGTGTAACAATATAGCCCACACATCAGTGTAAAAATATAACCCAAACATCAATGTAACAATATAGCCCACAATCTGTGTAACAATATAGCCAACACATCAGTGTAACAATACAGCCCACACATCAGTATAACAATATAGCCCACACATCAGTGCAACGATATAGCCCAAACATCAGTGTAACAATATAGCCCACACTCTCAGTGTAACAATATAGCCTACACTCGCAATGTAACAATATAGCCCAAACTCTCAGTTGAACAATATAGCCCACCCATCAGTGTAAAAACATAGCCCACACATCAGTGCAACAATAGAGCCTACCCCCTCAGTTAAACAATATAGCCCACACATCAGTGTAACAATATAGCCCGCAGTCTCAGTGTAACAATATAGCCCACACATCACTGTAACAATATAGCCCACACTCTCAGTGTAACAATATAGCCCACACTCTCAGTATAACAAAATAGCCCACACTCTCAGTGTAAAAATATAGCCCCCACTCTCAGTGTAACAACATAGCCCACACTCTCAGTATAACAACATAGCCCACACATCAGTGCAACAACATAGCCCACACTCTCAGTGTAACAATATAGACCACACTCTCAGTATAACAAAATAGCCCACACATCAGTGTAACAACATAGCCCACACTCTCAGTGTAACAATATAGCCCACACTTCAGTGTAACAATATAGCCCACACATCACTGTAACAATATAGCCCATACTCTCAGTGTAACAATATAGCCCACAGATTAGTGTAATAAAATAGCGCACACTCTCAGTGTAAAAATATAGCCCACAGTCTCAGTGTTACAACATAGCCCACACTCGCAGAAGAAAAATGTAGCCCCCACTCTCAGTGTAACAATATAGCCCACATTCTCAGTGTAACAGCTAAGCCCACACTCTCAGTATAACAACATAGCCCACACATCAGTGTAACAACATAGCCCACACTCTCAATGTAACAACATAGCCCACACTCTCAGTGTAACAACAGAGCCCACACTCTCAGTGTAACAATATAGCCCACACATCAGTGTAACAATATAGCGCACTCATCAGTGGAACAACATAGCCCACACATCACTGTAACAATATAGCCCACACTCTCAGTGTAACCATATAGCGCACACATCAGTGTAACAAAATAGCCCACAGTCTCAGTGTAACAATATAGCCCACACATTAGTGTAACAACATAGCCCACACTCTCAGTATAACAATATAGCCCACACATCAGTGTAACAATATAGCCCACACTCTCAGTATAACAACATAGCACATACATCAGTGTAACAACAATGCCCACAATCTCAGTGTAACAGCATAGTCCACACTCTCAGTGTAATAATATAGCCCACACAACACTGCAACAATATAGCCCACACTCTCAGTGTAACAATATAGCACACATTAGTGTAACAAAATAGCCCACACTCTCAGTGTAACAATATAGCCCACAGTCTCAGTGTAACAATATAGCCCACACTCACAGTGTAACAATATAGCCCACACATCAGTGTAACAATATAGCCTACACATCAGTGTAACAATATAGCCCACACATCACTGTAAAAATATAGCGCACACTCTTAGTGTAACAATATAGCCCACAGATTAGTGTAGTAAAATAGCCGACACTCTCAGTGTAACAATATAGCCCACACTCTCAGTGTAACAACATAGCCCACACTCTCAGTGTAACAACATAGCCCATAAATCACTGTAACAACATAGCCCACACTCTCAGTGTAACAACATAGCCCACACTCTCAGTGTAACAACATAGCCCACACTCTCAGTGTAACAATATAGCCCACAAATCAGTGTAACAATATAGCGCACTCATCAGTGGAACAACAATAGCCCACACATCACTGTAACAATATAGCCCACACATCAGTGTAACTATATAGCCCACAGTTCAGTGTAACAAAATAGCCCACACTCTCAGTGTAACAATATAGCCCACTGTCTCAGTGTAACAATATAGCCCACACTCGCAGTGTAAAAATATAGCCCCCACTCTCAGTGTAACAATATAGTCCACACTCTCAGTGTAACAACATAGCCCACACTCTCAGTATAACAACATAGCCCACACATCAGTGCAACAACATAGCCCACACTCTCAGTGTAACAATATAGACCACACTCTCAGTATAACAAAATAGCCCACACATCAGTGTAACAACATAGCCCACACTCTCAGTGTAACAATATAGCCCACACTTCAGTGTAACAATATAGCCCACACATCACTGTAACAATATAGCCCATACTCTCAGTGTAACAATATAGCCCACAGATTAGTGTAATAAAATAGCGCACACTCTCAGTGTAAAAATATAGCCCACAGTCTCAGTGTTACAACATAGCCTACACTCGCAGAAGAAAAATGTAGCCCCCACTCTCAGTGTAACAATATAGCCCACATTCTCAGTGTAACAGCTAAGCCCACACTCTCAGTATAACAACATAGCCCACACATCAGTGTAACAACATAGCCCACACTCTCAATGTAACAACATAGCCCACACTCTCAGTGTAACAACAGAGCCCACACTCTCAGTGTAACAATATAGCCCACACATCAGTGTAACAATATAGCGCACTCATCAGTGGAACAACATAGCCCACACATCACTGTAATAATATAGCCCACACTCTCAGTGTAACCATATAGCGCACACATCAGTGTAACAAAATAGCCCACAGTCTCAGTGTAACAATATAGCCCACACATTAGTGTAACAACATAGCCCACACTCTCAGTATAACAATATAGCCCACACATCAGTGTAACAATATAGCCCACACTCTCAGTATAACAACATAGCACATACATCAGTGTAACAACAATGCCCACAATCTCAGTGTAACAGCATAGTCCACACTCTCAGTGTAATAATATAGCCCACACAACACTGCAACAATATAGCCCACACTCTCAGTGTAACAATATAGCACACATTAGTGTAACAAAATAGCCCACACTCTCAGTGTAACAATATAGCCCACAGTCTCAGTGTAACAATATAGCCCACACTCACAGTGTAACAATATAGCCCACACATCAGTGTAACAATATAGCCTACACATCAGTGTAACAATATAGCCCACACATCACTGTAACAATATATCCCATACTCTCAGTGTAACAATATAGCCCACAGATTAGTGTAATAAAATAGCACACACTCTCAGTGTAAAAATATAGCCCACAGTCTCAGTGTTACAACATAGCCCACACTCGCAGAAGAAAAATGTAGCCCCCTCTCAGTGTAACAATATAGCCCACATTCTCAGTGTAACAGCTAAGCCCACACTCTCAGTATAACAACATAGCCCACACATCAGTGTAACAACATAGCCCACATTCTCAGTGTAACAGCTAAGCCCACACTCTCAGTATAACAACATAGCCCACACATCAGTGTAACAACATAGCCCACACTCTCAATGTAACAACATAGCCCACACTCTCAGTGTAACAACAGAGCCCACACTCTCAGTGTAACAATATAGCCCACACATCAGTGTAACAATATAGCGCACTCATCAGTGGAACAACATAGCCCACACATTACTGTAACAATATAGCCCACACTCTCAGTGTAACCATATAGCGCACACATCAGTGTAACAAAATAGCCCACAGTCTCAGTGTAACAATATAGCCCACACATTAGTGTAACAACATAGCCCACACTCTCAGTATAACAATATAGCCCACACATCAGTGTAACAATATAGCCCACACTCTCAGTATAACAACATAGCACATACATCAGTGTAACAACAATGCCCACAATCTCAGTGTAACAGCATAGTCCACACTCTCAGTGTAATAATATAGCCCACACAACACTGCAACAATATAGCCCACACTCTCAGTGTAACAATATAGCACACATTAGTGTAACAAAATAGCCCACACTCTCAGTGTAACAATATAGCCCACAGTCTCAGTGTAACAATATAGCCCACACTCACAGTGTAACAATATAGCCCACACATCAGTGTAACAATATAGCCTACACATCAGTGTAACAATATAGCCCACACATCACTGTAAAAATATAGCGCACACTCTTAGTGTAACAATATAGCCCACAGATTAGTGTAGTAAAATAGCCGACACTCTCAGTGTAACAATATAGCCCACACTCTCAGTGTAACAACATAGCCCACACTCTCAGTGTAACAACATAGCCCATACATCACTGTAACAACATAGCCCACACTCTCAGTGTAACAACATAGCCCACACTCTCAGTGTAACAACATAGCCCACACTCTCAGTGTAACAATATAGCCCACAAATCAGTGTAACAATATAGCGCACTCATCAGTGGAACAACAATAGCCCACACATCACTGTAACAATATAGCCCACACATCAGTGTAACTATATAGCCCACAGTTCAGTGTAACAAAATAGCCCACACTCTCAGTGTAACAATATAGCCCACTGTCTCAGTGTAACAATATAGCCCACACTCGCAGTGTAAAAATATAGCCCCCACTCTCAGTGTAACAATATAGCCCACACTCTCAGTGTAACAACATAGCCCACACTCTCAGTATAACAACATAGCCCACACATCAGTGCAACAACATAGCCCACACTCTCAGTGTAACAATATAGACCACACTCTCAGTATAACAAAATAGCCCACACATCAGTGTAACAACATAGCCCACACTCTCAGTGTAACAATATAGCCCACACTTCAGTGTAACAATATAGCCCACACATCACTGTAACAATATAGCCCATACTCTCAGTGTAACAATATAGCCCACAGATTAGTGTAATGAAATAGCGCACACTCTCAGTGTAAAAATATAGCCCACAGTCTCAGTGTTACAACATAGCCCACACTCGCAGAAGAAAAATGTAGCCCCCACTCTCAGTGTAACAATATAGCCCACATTCTCAGTGTAACAGCTAAGCCCACACTCTCAGTATAACAACATAGCCCACACATCAGTGTAACAACATAGCCCACACTCTCAATGTAACAACATAGCCCACACTCTCAGTGTAACAACAGAGCCCACACTCTCAGTGTAACAATATAGCCCACACATCAGTGTAACAATATAGCGCACTCATCAGTGGAACAACATAGCCCACACATCACTGTAACAATATAGCCCACACTCTCAGTGTAACCATATAGCGCACACATCAGTGTAACAAAATAGCCCACAGTCTCAGTGTAACAATATAGCCCACACATTAGTGTAACAACATAGCCCACACTCTCAGTATAACAATATAGCCCACACATCAGTGTAACAATATAGCCCACACTCTCAGTATAACAACATAGCACATACATCAGTGTAACAACAATGCCCACAATCTCAGTGTAACAGCATAGTCCACACTCTCAGTGTAATAATATAGCCCACACAACACTGCAACAATATAGCCCACACTCTCAGTGTAACAATATAGCACACATTAGTGTAACAAAATAGCCCACACTCTCAGTGTAACAATATAGCCCACAGTCTCAGTGTAACAATATAGCCCACACTCACAGTGTAACAATATAGCCCACACATCAGTGTAACAATATAGCCTACACATCAGTGTAACAATATAGCCCACACATCACTGTAAAAATATAGCGCACACTCTTAGTGTAACAATATAGCCCACAGATTAGTGTAGTAAAATAGCCGACACTCTCAGTGTAACAATATAGCCCACACTCTCAGTGTAACAACATAGCCCACACTCTCAGTGTAACAACATAGCCCATACATCACTGTAACAACATAGCCCACACTCTCAGTGTAACAACATAGCCCACACTCTCAGTGTAACAACATAGCCCACACTCTCAGTGTAACAATATAGCCCACAAATCAGTGTAACAATATAGCGCACTCATCAGTGGAACAACAATAGCCCACACATCACTGTAACAATATAGCCCACACATCAGTGTAACTATATAGCCCACAGTTCAGTGTAACAAAATAGCCCACACTCTCAGTGTAACAATATAGCCCATTGTCTCAGTGTAACAATATAGCCCACACTCGCAGTGTAAAAATATAGCCCCCACTCTCAGTGTAACAATATAGCCCACACTCTCAGTGTAACAACATAGCCCACACATCAGTGTAACTATATAGCCCACAGATCAGTGTAACAACATAGCCCCCACTCTCAGTGTAACAATATAGCCCACACTCTCAGTGTAAAAATATAGCCCACACATCAGTATAACTATATAGCCCACAGATCAGTGTACCAATATAGCCCACACTCGCAGTGTAAAAATATAGCCCCCACTCTCAGTGTAACAATATAGCCCACACTCTCAGTGTAACAACATAGTCCACACTCTCAGTGTAACAACATAGCCCACACAAGTGTGTAACAACATAGCCCACACATCAGTGCAACAATGTAGCCCACACTCTCAGTGTAACAATATAGCACACACTCTCAGTGTAACAATACAGCCCACACATCAGTGTAAAAATATAACCCAAACATCAATGTAACAATATAGCCCACAATCTGTGTAACAATATAGCCAACACATCAGTGTAACAATACAGCCCACACATCAGTATAACAATATAGCCCACACATCAGTGCAACGATATAGCCCAAACATCAGTGTGACAATATAGCCCACACTCTCAGTGTAACAATATAGCCCACACTCGCAATGTAACAATATAGCCCAAACTCTCAGTTGAACAATATAGCCCACCCATCAGTGTAACAACATAGCCCACACATCAGTGCAACAATAGAGCCTACCCCCTCAGTTTAACAATATAGCCCACACTCTCAGTATAACAACATAGCACACACTCGCAGTGTAACAATATAGCCACACTCTCAGTGTAACAACATAGCCCACACATCAGTGTAACAACATAGCCCACACATCAGTGTAACAATAGAGCCTACACCCTCAGTGTAACAATATAGCCCACACATCAGTGTAAAAATATAGCCCACACTCGCAGTATAAAAATATAGCCCCCACTCTCAGTGTCACAACATAGCCCACACCCTCAGTGTAACAACATAGCCCACACATCAGTGTAACAAGAAAGCCCATACATCAGTACAACAATACAGCTCACACATCAGTTCAACAATAAAGCCCACACTCTCAGTGAAAAAATATAGCCCACACGTCAGTGTAACAATATAGCCCATACATCAGTATAACAATACAGTTCACACATCAGTGTAACAATAGATCCTACACCCGCAGTGTAACAATATAGCCCACACATCAGTGTAACAATATAGCCCACAGTCTCAGTGCAACAATATAGCCCACACATCAGTGTAACAATATAGCCCACACATCAGTGTAACAACATAGCCCCCACATCAGTGTAACAACAGACCCCACACTCTCAGTGTAACAATATAGCCCACACTCTCTGTGTAACAACATAGCCCATACATCAGTGTAACAACATAGCCCACAACCTCAGTGTAACAACATAGCCCACATTCGCAGTGTAACAATATAACCCACACTCTCAGTGTCACAATATAGCGCACACATCAGTGTAACAACATAGCCCACACGTCAGTGTAACAATACAGCCCACACTCTCAGTGTAACAATATAGCCCACACTTTAGTGTAACAAAATAGCACACACTCTCAGTGTAATAATATACGCCACACTCTCAGTGTAACAATATAGCCCACACTCTCAGTGCAACAATATAGCCCACACATCAGTGTAAAAATATAGCCCACCCATCAGTGTAACGATATAACCCACACATCACTGTAACAATATAGACCACACTCTCACTGTAACAATATAGCCCACACATTAGTGTAACAAAATAGCACACACTCTCAGTGTAATAATATATGCCACACTCTCAGTGTAACAATGTAGCCCACACTCGCAGTGTAAAAATATAGCCCCCACTTTCAGTGTAACAATATAGCTCACACTCTCAGTGTAACAACATAGCCCACACTCTCAGTACAACAACATAGCCCATACATCACTGTAACAACAAGGCCCGCAATCTCAGTGCAACAATGTGGCCCACACTCTCAGTGTAACCAAATAGCCCACACATCAGTGTAAAAATATAACGCACACATCACTGTAACAATATAGCCCACACTCTCAGTGTAACAACATAGCCCACACATCAGTGCAACAATGTAGCCCACACTCTCAGTGTAACAATATAGCACACACTCGCAGTGTAACAATATAGCCCACACATCAGTGTAAAAATATAACCCAAACATCAATGTAACAATATAGCCCACACTCTCAGTGTAACAATATAGCCAACACATCAGTGTAACAATACAGCCCACACATCAGTATAACAATATAGCCCACACATCAGTGCAACGAGATAGCCC
Source organism: Pristiophorus japonicus (assembly GCF_044704955.1). Classification (NCBI taxonomy): domain Eukaryota; kingdom Metazoa; phylum Chordata; class Chondrichthyes; family Pristiophoridae; genus Pristiophorus; species Pristiophorus japonicus. Next base: position 90,993,955 of record NC_091995.1, read on the forward strand.
AAACATCAGTGCAACAATATAGCCCACGCTCTCAGTGTAACAATATAGCCCACACTCGCAATGTAACAATATAGCCCAAACTCTCAGTTGAATAATATAGCCCACACATCAGTGCAACAATAGGCCTACCCCCTCAGTTTAACAATATAGCCCACACATCAGTGTAACAATATACCCACAGTCTCAGTGTAACAATATAGCCCACACATCACTGTAACAATATAGCCCACACTCTCAGTGTAAGAATATAGCTCACACATCAGTGTAACAAAATAGCCCACACTCTCAGTGTAAAAATATAGCCCCCACTCTCAGTGTAACAACATAGCCCACACTCTCAGTGTAACAACATAGCCCACACTCTCAGTATAACAACATACCCCACACTTTAGTGTAACAACTTAGCCCACACATCAGTGTAACAATATAGCCCACACTCTCAGTGTAACAATACAGCCCACACTCTCAGTGCAACAATATAGCCCACACATCAGTGTAAAAATATAGCCCATCCATCAGTGTAACAATATAACCCACACATCACTGTAACAATATAGACCACACTCTCACTGTAACAATATAGCCCACACATTAGTGTAACAAAATAGCACACACTCTCAGTGTAATAATATACGCCACATTCTCAGTGTAACAATATAGCCCACACTCGCAGTGTAAAAATAAAGCCCCCACTTTCAGTGTAACAATATAGCTCACACTCTCAGTGTAACAACATAGCCCACACTCTCAGTACAACAACATAGCCCATACATCACTGTAACAACAAGGCCCGCAATCTCAGTGTAACAACATAGTCCACACTCTCAGTGTAACAACATAGTCCACACAAGTGTGTAACAACATAGCCCACACATCAGTGCAACAATATAGCCCACACTCTCAGTGTAACAATATAGCCCACACATCAGTTTCAAAATATAACCCACACATCAGTGTAACAATATAGCCCACACATTAGTGTAACAAAATAGCACACACACTCAGTGTAATAATATATGCCACACTCTCAGTGTAACCATATAGCCCACACACTGAGTGTAACAATATAGCCCACACATCAGTGTAAAAATATAACCCACACATCAGTGTAACAATATAGCCCACACTCTCAGTGTAACAATATAGCACACACTCTCAGTGTAACAATATAGCCCACACATCAGTGCAACGATATAGCCCAAACATCAGTGCAACAATATAGCCCACACTCTCAGTGTAACAATATAGCCCACACTCGCAATGTAACAATATAGCCCAAACTCTCAGTTGAACAATATAGCCCACACATCAGTGTAACAACATAGCCCACACATCAGTGCAACAATAGAGCCTACCCCCTCAGTTTAACAATATAGCCCACACAACAGTGTAACAATATAGCCCACAGTCTCAGTGTAACAACATAGCCCACACTCTCAGTGCAACAACATAGCCCATACATCACTGTAACAACAAGGCCCGCAATCTCAGTGTAACAACATAGTCCACACTCTCAGTGGAACAACATAGTCCACACAAGTGTTTAACAACATAGCCCACACATCAGTGCAACAATGTAGCCCACACTCTCAGTGTAAAAAGATAACCCACACATCAGTGTAACAATATAGCCCACACTCTCAGTGTAACAACATAGCCCACACATCAGTGTAACAATATAGCCCACACATCAGTGTAACAATATCGCCTACATTCTCAGTGTAACAATATAGCACACACTCTCAGTGTAACAATATAGCCCACACATCAGTGTAACAATATAGCCCACACACGCAGTCTAACAGTTTAGCCCAAACATCAGTGTAACAATATAGCCCACACTCTCAGTGTAACAATATAGCGCACATTCTCAGTATAACAACATCGCCCAAACATCAGTGTAACAATATAGCCCACACTCTCAGTGTAACAGCATAGCCCACTCTCTCAGTGCAACAAAATAGCACAAACACTCAGTGTAACAATATAGCCCACATTCTCAGTGTAACAATACAGCCCACACTCTCAGTGCAACAATATAGCCCACACATCAGTGTAAAAATATAGCCCACCCATCAGTGTAACAATATAACCCACACATCACTGTAACAATATAGACCACACTCGCACTGTAACAATATAGCCCACACATTAGTGTAACAAAATAGCACACACTCTCAGTGTAATAATATACGCCACACTCTCAGTGTAATAATATACGCCACACTCTCAGTGTAATAATATACACCACAATCTCAGTGTAACAATATAGCCCACACTCTCAGTGCAACAATATAGCCCACACATCAGTGTAAAAATATAGCCCACCCATCAGTGTAACAATATAACCCACACATCACTGTAACAATATAGACCACACTCTCACTGTAACAATATAGCCCACACATTAGTGTAACAAAATAGCACACACTCTCAGTGTAATAATATACGCCACACTTTCAGTGTAACAATATAGCCCACACTCTGAGTGTAACAATATCGCCCACACATCAGTGTAAAAATATAACCCACACATCAGTGTAACAATATAGCCCTCACTCTCAGTGTAACAACATAGCCCACACATCAGTGTAACAATATAGCCCACACATCAGTGTAACAATATCGCCCACACTCTCAGTGTAACAATATAGCACACACTCTCAGTGTAACAATATAGCCCATACATCAGTGTAACAATATAGCCCACACACGCAGTCTAACAGTTTAGCCCAAACATCAGTGTAACAATATAGCCCACACTCTCAGTGTAACAATATAGCGCACACTCTCAGTATAACAACATAGCCCACAAATCAGTGCAACAATAGAGCCTACACCCTCAGTGTAACAATATAGCCCACACATCAGTGTAACAATATAGCCCACAGTCTCAGTGTAACAATATAGCCTACACATCACTGTAACAATATAGCCCACACTCTCAGTGTAACAATATAGCTCACACATCCGTGTAACAAAATAGCCCACACTCTCAGTGTAAAAATATAGCCCCACTCTTAGTGTAACAATATAGCCCACACTCTCAGTGTAACAATATAGCCCACACTCTCAATGTAACAATATAGCCCAAACTCTCAGTTGAACAATATAGCCCACACATCAGTGTAACAACATAGCCCACACTCTCAGTGCAACAATATAGCTCACACATCAGTGTAACAAAATAGCCCACACTCTCAGTGTAAAAATATAGCCCCCACTCTCAGTGTAACAACATAGCCCACACTCTCAGTGTAACAACATAGCCCACACATCAGTGCAACAACATAGCCCACATATCAGTGTAACAATACAGCCCACACTCTCAGTGTAACAATATAGCCCACACTTTAGTGTAACAACTTAGCCCACACATCAGTGTAACAATATAGCCCACACTCTCAGTGTAACAATACAGCCCACACATCAGTGTAACAATATAGCCCACACTCTCAGTGTAACAATATAGTCCACACATCAATGTAACAATATAGACCACACATCAGTGTAACAATAGAGCCTACACCCTCAGTGTAACAATATAGCCCACACTCTCAATGTAACAATATAGCCCAAACTCTCAGTTGAACAATATAGCCCACACATCAGTGTAACAACATAGCCCACACATCAGTGCAACAATAGAGCCTACCCCCTCAGTTTAACAATATAGCCCACACATCAGTGTAACAATATAGCCCACACTCTCAGTGTAACAATATAGCTCACACATCAGTGCAACAAAATAGCCCACACTCTCAGTGTAACAATATAGTCCACACATCAATGTAACAATATAGACCACACATCAGTGTAACAATAGAGCCTACACCCTCAGTGTAACAATATAGCCCACACATCAGTATAACAATATAGCCCACACTCGCAGTGTAAAAATATAGCCCCCACTCTCAGTGTAACAATATAGCCCACACTCTCAGTGTAACAACATAGCCCACACCCTCAATGTAACAACATAGCCCACACCCTCAGTGTAACAACATAGCCCACACCCTCAGTGTAACAACATAGCCCACACATCAGTGTAACAACAGATCCCACACGCTCAGTGTAACAAAAAAGCCCATACATCAGTATAACAATACAGCTCACACATCAGTTTAACAATAAAGCCCACACTCTCAATGAAAAAATATAGCCCACACGTCATTGTAACAATACAGCCCATACATCAGTATAACAATACAGTTCACACATCAGTGTAACAATAGATCCTACACCCGCAGTTTAACAATATAGCCCACACATCAGTGTAACAATATAGCCCATAGTCTCAGCGCAACAATATAGCCCACACATCAGTGTAACAATATAGCCCACGCATCAGTGTAACAACATAGCCCCCACATCAGTGTAACAACAGAGCCCACACTCTCAGTGTAACAATATAGCCCACACTCTCTGTGTAACAACATAGCCCATACATCAGTGTAACAACATAGCCCACAACCTCAGTGTAACAACATAGCCCACATTTTCAGTGTAACAATATAACCCACACTCTCAGTGTCACAATATAGTGCACACATCAGTGTAACAACATAGCCCACACATCAGTATAACAATATAGCCCACACTCTCAGTGTAACAATATAGCCCACACTTTAGTGTAACAACTTAGCCCACACATCAGTGTAACAATATAGCCCACACTCTCAGTGTAACAATACAGCCCACACACTCAGTGTAACAATATTGCGCACACATCACTGTAACAATATAAACCACACATCAGTGTAACAATATAGCCCGCACTCTCAGTGCAACAACATAGCCCACACATCAGTGCAACAATATAGCCCACACATGAGTGTAACAATATAGCCCACATGTCAGTATAACAATATAGCCCACACATCACTGCAACAATATAGCCCACACTCTCAGTGTAACAATATAGCACACATTAGTGTAACAAAATAGCCCACACTCTCAGTGTAACAAAAAAGCTCACAGTCTCAGTGTACCAATATAGCCCACACGCGCAGTGTAGAAATATAGCCCACACGCTCAGTGTAACAATATAGCCCACACATCAGTGTAACAATATAACCCACACATCACTGTAACTATATAGACCACACTCTCAGTGTAACAATATAGCCCACACATCAGTGTAACAAAATAGCCCACACACTCAGTGTAACAATATTGCCCACACATCAGTGTAACAATATAAACCACACATCAGTGTAACAATATAGCCCACACTCTCAGTGCAACAACATAGCCCACACATCAGTGCAACAATATAGCCCACACATGAGTGTAACAATATAGCCCACATGTCAGTATAACAATATAGCCCACACATCACTGCAACAATATAGCCCACACATCAGTGTAACAATATAACCCACACTTCACTGTAACTATATAGACCACACTCTCAGTGTAACAATATAGCCCACACATCAGTGTAACAAAATAGCCCACACTCTCAGTGTAACAATATAGACCACACTCTCAGTGTAACAATATAGCCCACACTCACAGTGTAAATATATAGCCCCCACTGTCAGTATAACAACATAGCCCATACATCAGTGTAACAACATAGCCCACATTCTCAGTGTCACAATATAGCCCACACATCAGTGTAACAACATAGCCCACACTCTCAGTGCAACAATATAGCCCACACATCAGTGTAAAAATATAGCCCACCCATCAGTGTAACAATATAACCCACACATCACTGTAACAATATAGACCACACTCTCACTGTAACAATATAGCCCACACATTAGTGTAACAAAATAGCACACACTCTCAGTGTAATAATATATGCCACACTCTCAGTGTAACAATATAGCCCACACTCGCAGTGTAAAAATATAGCCCCCACTTTCAGTGTAACAATATAGCTTACACTCACAGTGTAACAACATAGCCCACACTCTCAGTACAACAACATAGCCCATACATCACTGTAACAACAAGGCCCGCAATCTCAGTGTAACAACATAGTCCACACAAGTGTGTAACAACATAGCCCACACATCAGTGCAACAATGTAGCCCACACTCTCAGTGTAACAATATAGTCAACACTCTGAGTGTAACAATATAAACCATACATCAGTTTAAAAATATAACCCACACATCAGTGTAACAATATAGCCCACACTCTCAGTGTAACAACATAGCCCACACTCTCAGTGTAACAACATAGCCCACACATCAGTGTAACAATATCGCCCACACTCTCAGTGTAACAATATAGCACACACTCTCAGTGTAACAATATAGCCCACACATCAGTGTAACAATATAGCCCACACACGCAGTCTAAAAGTATAGCCCAAACATCAGTGTAACAATATAGCCCACACTCTCAGTGTAACAATATAGCGCACACTGTCAGTATAACAACATAGCCCAAACATCAGTGTAACAATATAGCCCACGCATCAGTGTAACAACATAGCCCACACATCAATGTAACAAAATAGCCCACACTCTCAGTGCAACAACATAGCCCACACATCAGTGTAACAATATAGCGCACACTCTCAGTATGACAACATAGCCCAAACATCAGTGTAACAATATAGCCCACGCATCAGTGTAACAACATAGCCCACACATCAATGTAACAAAATAGCCCACACTCTCAGTGCAAGAACATAGCCCACACTCTCAGTGTAACAACATAGCCCACACATCAGTGTAACAATATAGCTCACACTCTGAGGGAAACAACATAGCCCACACAAGTGTGTAACAACATAGCCCACACATCAGTGTAAATATATAACCCAAACATCAGTGTAACAATATAGCCCACACTCTCAGTGTAACAATATAGCCCACACTCTCAATGTAACAATATAGCCCAAACTCTCAGTTGAACAATATAGCCCACACATCAGTGTAACAATATATGCCACACTTCAGTATAACAATATAGTCCACACATCAGTGTAACAATATAGCCCAAACATCAGTGTAACAATATAGCCCACACTCTCGGTGTAACAATATAGCCCACACTCTCAATGTAACAATATAGCCCAAACTCTCAGTTCAACAATATAGCCCACACGTCAGTGTAACAATATAGCCCACACATCAGTGTAACAATATAGCCCACAGTCTCAGTGTAACAATATAGCCGACACATCACTGTAACAATATAGCCCACACTCTCAGTGTAACAATATAGCTCACACATCAGTGTAACAAAATAGCCCACACTCTCAGTGTAAAAATATAGCCCCCACTCTCAGTGTAACAATATAGCCCACACATCAGTGTAACAACATAGCCCACACATCGGTGTAACAACATAACACACACATCACTGTAACAATATAGCCCACACTCTCAGTATAACAACATAGCCCATACATCCGTGTAACAACATAGCCCACACTCTCAGTGCAACAAAATAGCCCACACTCTCAGTGTAACAATATAGCACACACATCGGTGTAACAACATAGCCCATACATCAGTGTAACAATATAGCCCACACTCTGTGAAAAAATATAGCCCACACATCAGTGTAACAATATAACACACACATCATTTTAACAATAGCCCACACACGTAGTGTAAAAATATAGCCCCCACTCTCAGTGTAACAACATAGCCCACACTCTCAGCATAACAACATAGCCCATACATCAGTGCAACAAAATAGCCCACACTCTCAGTGTAACAATATAGCCCACACTCTCAGTGTAACAATATAGCCCACACTCTCAGTGTAACAATATAGCCCACACATCAGTATAACAATATAGCCCGCACATCAGTGTAACAATATAGCCCACACTCTCAGTATAACAAGATAGCCCACACTCTCAGTGTAACAATATAGCCCACACTCTCAGTGTAACAATATAGCACACACATCAGTGTAACAATATAGCCTACGCATCAGTGTAACAACATAGCCCATACATCAGTGTAACAATATCGCCCACATTCTTCGTGTAACAATATAACCCACACTCTCAGTGTCACAATATAGCCCACACTTTAGTGTAACAACATAGCCCACACATCAGTGTAACAATATAGCCCACACTCTCAGTGTAACAATATAGCCCACACTTTAGTTTAACAACATAGCCCACACATCAGTGTAACAATATAGCCCACACTCTCAGTGTAACAATATAGCCCACACTCTCAGTCTAACAATATTGCCCACACATCAGGGTTACAATATAAGCCACACATCAGTGTAACAATATAGCCCGCACTCTCAGTGCAACAACATAGCCCACACATCTGTGTAACAATATAGCCCACACATCTGTGTAACAATATCGCCCACACTCTCAGTGTAACAATATAGCTCACACTCTCAGTGTAACAATATAGCCCACACATCAGTGTAACAATATAGCCCACACATCAGTCTAAAAATATAGCCCACACACGCAGTGTAACAATATAGCCCACACATCAGTGTAACAACATAGCCCAAACATCAGTGTAACAATATAGCCCACACTCTCAGTGTAACAACATAGCCCACACTCTCAGTGTAACATTATAGCCCACACATCAGTGTAACAATATAGCCCGCACATCAGTGTAACAATATAGCATACACTCTCAGTGTGATAATATAGCCCACACATCAGTTTAACAATATAGCCCACACATTAGTGTAACAATATAGCCCACACATCACTGTAACAGTATAGCCTACACTCTCAGTATAACAATATAGCCCACACATCAGTGTAACAATATAGCCCGCACATCAGTGTAACAATATCGCCCTTACTCTCAGTGTAACAATATAGCCCACACTCTCAGTGTAACAATATCGCCCACACATCAGTGTAACAATATAGCCCGCACATCAGTGTAACAATATAGGCCACACTCTCAGTGTAACAAGATAGCCCACATATCAGTGTAACAAAATAGCCCACACATCAGTGCAACAATATAGCCCACACTCTCAGTGTAACAATATAGCCCACACATCGGTGTAACAACATAGCCCACACATCAGTGTAACAATATAGCCCGCACATCAGTGTAACAATATAGCCCACACTCTCAGTGTAACAATATAGCCCACACATCGGTGTAACAACATAGCCTACACATCAGTGTAACAACATAGCCCACACATCAGTGTAACAATATAGCCCACACTCTCAGTGTAACAACATAGCCCACACATCAGTGTAACAATATAGCCCACACTCTTAGTGTAACAATATGGCCCACACTCTCAGTGTAACAACATAGCCCACACATCAGTGTAACAATATAGCCCACACTCTCAGTGTAACAATATAGCCCACACTTCGCAAAACATATAAACAGATAGTAAAAGCTTTTACCGATATATAAAACGGAAGAGAGTGGCGAAAGTAAATGTTGGTCCCTTCGAAGATGAGAAGGGGGATTTAATAATGGTAAATATGGAAATGGCTGAGACCTTAAACAATTATTTTGCTTTGGTCTTCACAGTGGAAGACACAAAAACCATGCCAAAAATTGCTGGTCACGGGAATGTGGGAAGGGAGGACCTTGAGACAATCACTATCATTAGGGGGGTAGTGCTGGACAGGCTAATGGGACTCAAGGTAGACAAGTCCCCTGGTCCTAATGAAATGCATCCCAGGGTATTAAAAGAGATGGCGGAAGTTATAGCAGATGCATTCCTTATATTCTACCAAAATTCTCTGGATTCTGGGGAGGTACCAGCGGATTAACAAAGCAGCTAATGTAACGCCTCTGTTTAAAAAAGGGGGCAGACAAAAGGCAGGTAACTGCAGGCCATTTAGTTTAACATCTGTAGTGGGGAAAATGCTTGAAGCTATCATTAAGGAAGAAATAGCGGGACATCTAGGTAGGAATAGTGCAATCAAGCAGACGCAGCATGGATTCATGAAGGGGAAATCATGTTTAACTAATTTACTGGAATTCTTTGAGGATATAACGAGAATGGTGGATAGAGGTGTCCCGATAGATGTGGTGTATTTAGATTTCTAAAAGACATTCGTTAAGGTGCCACACAAAATGTTACTGCAGAAGATAAAGGTACGCGGAGTCAGAGGAAATGTATTAGCATGGATAGAGAATTGGCTGGCTAACAGAAAGCAGAGAATCGGGATAAATGGGTTGGAAATCGATGGTTCATGGTGTGCCACAGGGATCGGTGCTGGGACCACAACTGTTTACAATATACATAGATGACCTGGAAGAGGGGACAGATTGGAGTGTAACAAAATTTGCAGATGACACAAAGATTAGTGGGAAAGCGGGTTGTGTAGAGGACACAGAGAGGCTGCAAAGAGATTTAGATAGGTTAAGTAAATGGACTAAGGTTTGGTAGATGGAATACAATGTCGGAAAATGTGAGGTCATCCACCTTGGAAAAAAAAACAGGAAAAGGGAATATTATTTGAATGTGGAGAAAATACAACATGCTGCGGTGCAGAGGGACCTGGGGGTCCTTGTGCATGAATCCCAAAAAGTTAGTTTGCAGGTGCAGCAGGTAATCAGGAAGGCAAATGGAATGTTGGCCTTCATTGCGACAGGGATGGAGTACGTAGAAACATAGAAACATAGAAAATAGGTGCAGGAGTAGGCCATTCGGCCCTTCGAGCCTGCACCGCCATTCAATGAGTTCATGGCTGAACATGCAACTTCAGTACCCCATTCCTGCTTTCTCGCCATACCCCTTATTCCCCTAGTAGTAAGGACTACATCTAACTCCTTTTTGAATATATTTAGTGAATTGGCCTCAACAACTTTCTGTGGTAGAGAATTCCACAGGTTCACCACTCTCTGGGTGAAGAAATTTCTCCTCATCTCGGTCCTAAATGGCTTACCCCTTATCCTTAGACTGTGACCCCTGGTTCCGGACTTCCCCAACATTAATAAGAAAATAAGAACATAAGAATATAAGAACATGAGAACATAAGAACATAAGAATTCGGAACAGGAGTAGGCCATCTAGCCCCTCGAGCCTGCTCCACCATTCAACAAGATCATGGCTGATCTGGCCGTGGATTCAGCTCCACTTACCCGCCCGCTCCCCGTAACCCTTAACTCCCTTATTGTTTAAAAATCTATCTATCTGTGATTTGAATATATTCAATGAGCTAGCCTCAACTGCTTCCTTGGGCAGAGAATTCCACAGATTCACAAATCTCTGGGAGAAGAAATTCCTTCTCAACTCGGTTTTAAATTGGCTCCCCCGTATTTTGAGGCTGTGCCCCCTAATTCTAGTCTCCCCGACCAGTGGAAACAACCTCTCTGCCTCTATCCTGTCTATCCCTTTCATTATTTTAAATGTTTCTATAAGATCACCCCTCATCCTTCTGAACTCCAACGAGTAAAGATCCAGTCTACTCAATCTATCATCATAAGGTAACCCCCTCATCTCCGGAATTAGCCGAGTGAATCGTCTCTGTATCCCTTCCAAAGCTAGTATATCCTTCCTTAAGTAAGGTGACCAAAACTGCACGCAGTACTCCAGGTGCGGCCTCACCAATACCCTGTACAGTTGCAGCAGGACCTCCCTGCTTTTGTACTCCATCCCTCTCGCAATGAAGGCCAACATTCCATTCGCCTTCCTGATTACCTGCTGCACCTGCAAACTAACTTTTTGGGATTCATGTACAAGGACCTCCAGGTCCCTCTACACCGCAGCATGTTGTAATTTATCCCCATTCAAATAATATCCCTTTTACTGTTTTTTTTCCAATGTGGATGACCTCACATTTTCCGACATTGTATTCCATCTGCCAAACCTTCACCCATTCGCTTAACCTATCTAAATCTCTCTGAAGCCTCTCTGTGTCCTCTACACAACCCGCTTTCCCACTAATCTTTGTGTCATCTGCAAATTTTGTTACACTACACTCTGTCCCCTCTTCCAGGTCATCTATGTATATTGTAAATAGTTGTGGTCCCAGCACCAATCCCTGTGGCACACCACTAACCACCAATTTCCAACCCGAAAAGGACCCATTTATCCCGACTCTCTGCTTTCTGTTCGCCAGTCAATTCTCTATCCATGCTAATACATTTCCTCTGACTCCGCGTAACTTTATCTTCTGCAGTAACCTTTTGTGTGGCACCTTATCGAATGTCTTTTGGAAATCTAAATACACCACATCCATCAGTACACCTCTATCCACCATGATCGTTATATCCTCAAAGAATTTCAGTAAATTAGTTAAACATGATTTCCCCTTCATGAATCCATGTTGCGTCTGCTTAATTGCACTATTCCTAACTAGATGTCCCGCTATTTCGTCCTTAATGATAGCTTCAAGCATTTTCCCCACTACAGATGTTAAACTAACCAGCCTATAGTTACCTGCCTTTTGTCTGCCCCCTTTTTTAAACAGAGGCGTTACATTAGCTGCTTTCCAATCCGCTGGTACCTCCCCAGAGTCCAGAGAGTTTTGGTAGATTAGAATGAATGCATCTGCTATAACTTCCGCCATCTCTTTTAATACCCTGGGATGCATTTCATCAGGACCAGGGATTTGTCTACCTTGAGTCCCATTAGCCTGTCCAGCACTACCCTCCCTAGTGATAGTGATTGTCTCAAGGTCCTCCCTTCCCACATTCCCGTGACCAGCAGTTTTTTGGCATTGTTTTTGTGTCTTCCACTGTGATGACCGAAGCAAAATAATTGTTTAAGGCCTCAGCCATTTCCACACTTCCCATTATTAAATCCCACTTCTCATCTTCTAAGGGACCAACATTTACTTTAGTCACTCTTTTCCGTTTCATATATCGGTAAAAGCTTTCACTATCTGTTTTTATGTTTTGCGCAAGTTTACTTTCGTTATCTATCTTTCCTTTCTTTATTGCTTTCTTAGTCATTCTTTGCTGTCATTTAAAATTTTCCCAATCTTCCAGTTTCCCAATAACCTTGGCCACCTTATATGCATTGTTTTTTAATTTGATACTCTGCTTTATTTCCTTGGTTATCCACAGCTGGTTATCCCTTCTCTTACCGCCCTTCTTTTTCACTGGAATATATTTTTGTTGAGCACTATGAAAGAGCTCCTTAAAAGTCCTCCACTGTTCCTAAATTGTGCCACCATTTAGTCTGTGTACCCAGTCTACTTTAGCCAATTCTGCCCTCATCCCACTGTAGTCCCCTTTGTTTAAGCATGGTACGCTCGTTTGAGACACTACTTCCTCACTCTCAATCTGTATTACAAATTCAACCATACTGTGATCACTCATTCCGAGAGGATCTTTTACTGGGAGATCATTTATTATTCCTGTCTCATTACACAGGATCAGATCTTAGATAGCTTGCTCCATGTCAAGTTCTGTAACATACTGTTCTAAGAAACAATCCCGTATGCATTCTATGAATTCCTCCTCAAGGCTACCCCATGTGATTTGATTTCACCAATCGATATGTAGGTTAAACTCCCCCATGATTACTGCCGTTCCTTTTTCACTGGCCTCTATTAATCCCTTGATTATTGTCCGCCCCACCGTGAAGTTATTATTTGGGAGCCTATAAACTATGCCCACCAGTGACTTTTTCCCCTTACTATCTCTAATCTCCACCCACAATGATTCAACATTTTGTTCATTAGAGCCAATATCGTCTCTCACAACTGCCCTGATATCATCCTTCATTAACAGAGCTACCCCACCTCCATTCCCCTCTTGTCTATCTTTCCAAATTGTCAGATACCCCTGTATGTTTAATTCCAAGTTTGGCCACCCTGTAACCACGTTTCAGTAATGACCACCAAATCATATCCATTTGTAATGATTTGTGCCATCAACTCAAAAGTACACAAGCAGGGAGATCCTGCTGCAACTGTACAGGGTATTGGTGAGGCCGCACCTGGAGTACTGCGTGCAATTTTGGTCACCTTACTTAAGGAAGGATATACTAGCTTTGGAGGGGGTACAGAGATGATTCACGAGGCTGATTCCGGAGATGAGGGGTTACCTTATGATGATAGATTGAGTAGACTGGGTCTTTACTCATTGGAGTTCAGAAGGATGAGGGGTGATCTTTTAGAAACATTTAAAATAATGAAAGGGATAGACAAGATAAAGGCAGAGAGGTTGTTTCCACTGGTCAGGGAGACTAGAACTAGGGGGCACAGCCTCAAAATATGGGGGAGACAATTTAAAACCGAGTTGAGAAGGAATTTCTTCTCCCAGAGAGTTGTGAATCTGTGAAATTCTCTGCCCAAGGAAGCAGTTAAGGCTAGCCCATTGAATGTATTCAAATCACAGATAGATAGATTTTTAACCAATAAGGGAATTAAGGGTTATGGGGAGCGGGCGGATAAGTGGAGCTGAGTCCACGGCCAGATCAGCCATGATCATTTTGAATGGCGGAGCAGGCTCGAGGGGCTAGATGGCCTACTCTTCTTCCTAATTCTTATGTTCTTATGTTCTAATATAGCCGACACTCTCAGTGTAACAATATAGCTCACACTCTCAGTGTAACAATATAGCCAGACGCTCAGTGTAACAACATAGCCCACACTCTCAGTGTAACAATATAGCTCACACTCTCAGTGTAACAATATAGCTCACACTCTCAGTGTAACAATATAGCCCACACTCTCAGTGTAACAATATAGCCCACACATCAGTGTAACAATATAGCCCACACTTTCAGTGTTACAATATAGCCCACACTTCGCAAAACATATAAACAGATAGTAAAAGCTTTTACCGATATATAAAACGGAAGAGAGTGACTAAAGTAAATGTTGGTCCCTTAGAAGATGAGAAGGGGGATTTAATAATGGGAAATGTGGAAATGGCTGAGACCTTAAACAATTATTTTGCTTCGGTCTTCACAGTGAAAGACACAAAAACCATGCCAAAAATTGCTGGTCACGGGAATGTGGGAAGGGAGGACATTGAGACAATCACTATCACTAGGGAGGTAGTGCTGGACAGGCTAATGGGACTCAAGGTAGACAAGTCCCCTGGTCTTGTTGAAAAGCATCCCAGGGTATTAAAAGAGATGGAGGAAGTTATAGCAGATGCATTCGTTATAATCTACCAAAATTCTCTGGACTCTGGGGAGGTACCAGCGGATTGGAAAGCAGCTAATGTAACATCTCTGTTTAAAAAAGGGGGCAGACAAAAGTCAGGTAACTACAGGCCTGTTAGTTTAACATCTGTAGTTGGGAAAATGCTTGAAGCTATCATTAAGGAAGAAATAGCGGGACATCGAGGTAGGAATAGTGCAATCAAGCAGACGCAACATGGATTCATGAAGGGGAAATCATGTTTAACTAATTTACTGGAATTCTTTGAGGATATAACGAGCATGGTGGATAGAGGTGTACCGATGGACGTGGTGTATTTAGATTTCCAAAAGGCATTTGAAAAAAAGTGCCACACAAAAGGTTACTGCAGAAGATAAAGGTACGCGGAGTCAGAGGAAATGTATTAGCATGGATCGAGAATTGGCTAGTTAACAGAAAGCAGAAAGTCGGGATAAATGGGTCCTTTTCGGGTTGGAAATCAGTGGTTAGTGGTGTGCCACAGGGATCGGTGCTGGGACCACAACTGTTTACAATATACATAGATGACCTGGAAGAGGGGACAGAGTGTAGTGTAACAAAATTTGCAGATGACACAAAGATTAGTGGGAAAGTGGGTTGTGTAGAGGATACAGAGAGGCTGCAAAGAGATTTAGATAGGTTCAGCGAATGGGCTAAGGTTTGGCAGATGGAATACAATGTCGGAAAATGTGAGGTCATTCACAAAGGAAAAAAAAACAGTAAAAGGGAATATTATTTGAATGGGGAGAAATTACAACATGCTGCGGTGCAGAGGGACCTGGGGGTCCTTGTGCATGAATCCCAAAAAGTTAGTTTGCAGGTGCAGCAGGTAATCAGGAAGGCGAATGGAATGTTGGCCTTCATTGCGACAGGGATGGAGTACATAGAAACATAGAAACATAGAAAATAGGTTCAGGAGTAGGCCATTCGGCCCTTTGAGCCTGCACCGCCATTCAATGAGTTCATGGCTGAACATGCAACTTCAGTACCCCATTCCTGCTTTCTCGCCATACCCCTTGATCCCCCTAGTAGTAAGGACTACATCTAACTCCTTTTTGAATATATTTAGTGAATTGGCCTCAACAACTTTCTGTGGTAGAGAATTCCACAGGTTCACCACTCTCTGGGTGAAGATGTTTCTCCTCATCTCTGTCGTAAATGGCTTACTCCTTATCCTTAGACTGTGATCCCTGGTTCTGGACTTCCCCAACATTAATAAGAACATAAGAACATAAGAATATAAGAACATGAGAACATAAGAACATAAGAATTAGGAACAGGAGTAGGTCATCTAGCCCCTCGAGCCTGCTCCACCATTCAACAAGATCATGGCTGATCTGGCCGTGGACTCAGCTCCACTTACCCGCCCGCTCCCCGTAACCCTTAATTCCCTTATTGGTTAAAAATCTATCTATCTGTGATTTGAATATATTCAATGAGCTAGCCTCAACTGCTTCCTTGGGCAGAGAATTCCACAGATTCACAACCCTCTGAGAGAAGAAATTCCTTCTCAACTCTCTTTTAAATTGGCTCCCCCGTATTTTGAGGCTGTGCCCCCTAGTTCTAGTCTCCCCGACCAGTTTAAACAACCTTTCTGCCTCTATCCTGTCTATCCCTTTCATTATTTTAAATGTTTCTATAAGATCACCCCTCATCCTTCTGAACTCCAACGCGTAAAGACCCGGTCGACTCAATCTATCATCATAAGGTTACCCCCTCATCTCCGGAATCAGCCTAGTGAATCGTCTCTGTACCCCCTCCAAAGCTAATATATCCTTCCTTAAATAAGGTTACCAAAACTGCACGCAGTACTCCAGGTGCGGCCTCACCAATACCCTGTACAGTTGCAGCAGGACCTCCTTGCTTTTGTACTCCGTCCCTCTCGCAATGAAGGACAACATTCTATTCGCCTTCCTGATTACCTGCTGCACCTGCAAACTAACTTTTTGGGATTCATTTTCATGCACAAGGACCCCCAGGTTCCTCTGCACCGCAGCATGTTGTAATTTCTCCCCATTCAAATAATATTCCTTTTTACTGTTTTTTTTTCCAAGGTGGATGACCTCACATTTTCCGACATTGTATTCCATCTGCCAAACCTTAGCCCATTCGCTTAACCTATCTAAATCTCTCTGCAGCCTCTCTTTGTCCTCTACACAACCCGCTTTCCCACTAATCTTTGTGTCATCTGCAAATTTTGTTACACTACACTCTGTCCCCTCTTTCAGGTCATCTATGTATATTGTAAACGGTTGTGGTCCCAGCACCAATCCCTGCAGCACACCACTAACCACCAATTTTCAACCCAAAAAGGACCTATTTATCCCGACTCTCTGCTTTCTGCCAGCCAGCCAATTCTCTATTCATGTTAATACATTTCCTCTGACTCCGCGTACCTTTATCTTCTGCAGTAACCTTTTGTGTGGCACCTTATCGAATGCCTTTTGGAAATCTAAATACACCACATCCATCGGTACACCTCTGTCCACCATGATCGTTATATCCTCAAAGAATTTCAGTAAATTAGTTACACGTGATTTCCCCTTCATGAATCCATGTTGCATCTGCTTGATTGCACTATTCCTATCTAGATGTCCCGCTAATTCTTCCTTAATGATAGCTTCAAGCATTTTCCCCACTACAGATGTTAAACTAACCGGCCTATAGTTATCTGCCTTTTGTTTGCCCCCTTTTTTAAACAGAGGCGTTACATTAGCTGCTTTCCAATCTGATGGTACCTCCCCAGAGTCCAGAGAATTTTGGGAGATTATAACGAATGCATCTGCTATAACTTCCGCCATCTCTTTTAATACCCTGAGATGCATTTCTTCAGGACCAGGGGACTTGTCTACCTTGAGTCATATTAGCCTGTTCAGCACTACTCCCCTAGTGATAGTGATTGTCTCAATGTCCTCCCTTCCCACATTCCCGTGACCAGCAATTTTTGGCATGGATTTTGTGTCTTCCACTGTGAAGACCGAAGCAAAATAATTGTTTAAGGACTCAGCCATTTCCACACTTGCCATTATTAAATCCCCCTTTTCATCTTCTAAGGGACCAACATTTACTTTAGTCACTCTTTTCCGTTTCATATATCGGTAAAAGCTTTTACTATCTGTTTTTATGTTTTGCGCAAGTTTACTTTCGTAATCTATCTTTCCTTTCTTTATTGCTTTCTTAGTCAATCTTTGCTGTCGTTTAAAATTTTCCCAATCTTCTAGTTTCCCACTAACCTTGGCCACCTTATACGCATTGGTTTTTAATTTGATACTCTACTTTATTTCCTTGGTTATCCACAGCTGGTTATCCCTTCTCTTACCGCCCTTCTTTTTCACTGGAATATATTTTTGTTGAGCACTATGAAGGAGCTCGTTAAAAGTCCTCCACTGTTCCTCAATTGTGCTATCGTTTAATCTGTGTAGCCAGTCTACTTTAGCCAATTCTGCCCTCATCCCACTGTAGTCCCCTTTGTTTAAGCATAGTACGCTCGTTTGAGACACTACTTCCTCACTCTCAATGTGTATTACAAATTCAACCATACTGTGATCACTCATTCCGAGAGGATCTTTTACTGGGAGATCATTTATTATTCCTGTCTCATTACACAGGACCAGATCTAAGATCGCTTGCTCCATGTCATGTTCTGTATCATACTGTTCTAAGAAACAATCCTGTATGCATTCTATGAATTCCTCCTCAAGGCTACCCCGTGTGATTTGATTTCACCAATCGATATGTAGGTTAAAATCCCCCATGATTACTGCCGTTCCTTTTTCACATGTCTCCATTATTCCCCTGATTATTGTCCGCCCCACCGTGAAGTTATTATTTGGGAGCCTATAAACTACGCCCACCAGTGACTTTTTCCACTTACTATCTCTAATCTCCACTCACAATGATTCAACATTTTGTTCATTAGAGCCAATATCGTCTCTCACAACTGCCCTGATATCATCCTTCATTAACAGAGCTATCCCAACTACCTTCCCCTCTTGTCTATCTTTCCGAATTGTCAGATACCCCTGTATGTTTAATTCCCAGTCTTGGCCACCCTGCAACCACGTTTCAGTAATGGCCACCAAATCATATCCATTTGTAATGATTTGTGCCATCAACTCAAAAGTACACAAGCAGGGAGATCCTGCTGCAACTGTACAGGGTATTGGTGAGGCCGCACCTGGAGTACTGCGTGCAATTTTGGTCACCTTACTTAAGGAAGGATATACTAGCTTTGGAGGGGGTACAGAGATGATTCACCAGGCTGATTCCGGAGATGAGGGGGTTACCTTATGATGATAGATTGAGTAGACTGGGTCTTTACTCGTTGGAGTTCAGAAGGATGAATGGTGATCTTATAGAAACATTTAAAATAACGAAAGGGATAGACAAGATAGAGGCAGAGAGGTTGTTTCCACTGGTTGGGGAGACTAGAACTAGGGGGCACAGCCTCAAAATATGGGGGAGCCAATTTAAAACCGAGTTGAGAAGGAATTTCTTCTCCCAGAGGGTTGTGAATCTGTGGAATTCTCTGCACAAGGAAGCAGTTGAGGCTAGCTCATTGAATATATTCAAATCACAGACAGATAGATTTTTAAACAATAAGGGAATTAAGGGTTACGGGGAGCGGGCGGATAAGTGGAGCTGAGTCCACGGCCAGATCAGCCATGATCATTTTGAATGGCGGAGCAGGCTCGAGGGGCTAGATGGCCTACTCCTGTTCCTAATTCTTATGTTCTTATGTTCTAATATAGCCTACACTCTCAGTGTAACAACATAGCCCACATTCTCAGTGTAACAATATAGCCCACATTCTCAGTGTAACAATATAGCGAGACGCTCAGTGTAACAACATAGCCCACACTCTCAGTGTAACAATATAGCTCACACTCTCAGTGTAACAATATAGCTCACACTCTCAGTGTAACAATATAGCCCACATTCTCAATGTAACAATATAGTCCACACATCAGTGTAACAATAGAGCCCACACTCTCAGTGTAACAATATAGCCCACACTCTCAGTGTAACAAGATAGCCCACACATCAGTGTAACAATATAGCCCACACATCAGTGCAACAATATAGCCCACACATCAGTGTAACAATATCGCCCCATACATCAGTGTAACAATATAGTCCACACTCTCAGTGTAACAACATAGCCCACCCTCTCAATGTAACAACATAGCCCACACTCTCAGTGTAACAACATAGCCCAAACTCTCAGTGTACCCATATAGTCCACACTCTTATTGTAACAATATAGCCCACACTCTCAGTGTAACAATATAGCCCACACATCAGTGTAACAATATAGCCCACACTCTCAGTGCAACAAGATAGCCCACATATCAGTGTAATAATATAGCCCACACATCAGTGCAACAATATAGCCCACACTCTCAGTGTAACAATATAGCCCACATTCTCAGTGTAACAATATAGCCCACATAATCAGTGTAACAATAGAGCCCACACTCTCAGTGTAACAATATAGCCCACACATCAGTGTAATAACATAGCCCACACTCTCAGTGTAACAATATAGCTCACACTCTCAGTGTAACAATATAGCTCATACTCTCAGTGTAACAATATACCCACACATCAGTGTCACAATATAGCCCACACTCTCAGTGTAACAACATAACCCACACTCTCAGTGTAAAAACATATCCCAAATTCTCAGTGCAACAATATAGCCCACACATCAGTGTAACAATATAGCCAACACATCAGTGTAACAATATCGCCCACACATCTGTGTAACAATATAGCCCACACTCTCAGTGTAACAATATAGCTCACAGTCTCAGTGTAACAGCATAGCCCATACGCTCAGATAGCTGTTAACGAATATGATGTAATTGGGATTGCGGAGACATGGCTCCAAGGTAACCAAGGCTGTGAACTCAACATCCAGGGGTATTCAATATTCAGGTAGGACAGACAGGAAGGAAAAGGAGGTGGTGTAGCATTGCTGGTTAAAGAGGAGATTAATGCAGTAGTAAGGAAGGACATGAGCGTTGATGATGTGGAATCTATATGGGTAGAGCTGCGAAACACCAAAGGTCAGAAAACATTAGTGGGAGACCACCAAACAGTAGTAGGGAGGTTGGAGATGGCATCAAACAGGAAATTAGAGACATGTGCAATAAGGGTATAGCAGTTATCATGGGTGACTTTAATCTATGTATTGATTGGGCTAACCAAACTAGTAGCAATACTATCAAGAAGGATTTCCTGAAGTGTAAAAGGGATGGTTTTCTAGACCAATATGTCAAGGAACCAACTAGAGAGCTGGCCATCCTAGACTAAGTCTTGTGTAATGAGAGAAGATTAATTAGCAATCTGGTCATGCGGGGCCTCTTGGGGAAGAGTGACCATAATATGCTAGAATTCTTCATTAAGATGGAGAGTGACTCAGTCAATTCAGAGATTAGGGTCCTGAACTTAAAGAAAGGAAACTTCAACAGTATGAGATGTGAATTGGCTAGGATAGACTAGAGAATGATACTCAAAGGGTTGACAGTAGATTGGCAATGTCAGACATTTAAAGGTCACATGGATGAACTGCAACAATTGTACATCCCTGTGTGGAGTAAGAATAAAACTGGGAAGGTGGCACAGCCGTGGCTAACAAGGGAAATTAGGGATAGTGTTAAATCCAAGGAAGAGGCATATAAACTGGCCAGAAAAAGCAGCAAACCTGAGGACTGGGAGAAATTTAGAATTCAGCAGAGGAGGACGAAGGGTTTAATTTGGAGGAGGAAAATAGATTATGAGAGTAAGCTTGCTGGGAACATAAAAACTGACTGCAAAAGCTTCTATAGATATGTGAAGAGAAAAAGATTAGTGAAGACTAATGTAGGTCCCTTGCAGTCAGAATCAGGGGAATTCATAATGGGGAACAAGGAAATGGCAGATCAATTGAACAAATACTTTGGTTCTGTCTTCACTAAGGAAGACACAAATAACCTCCGAAAATACTAGGGGACCGAGGGTCTAGTGAGAAGGGGGAACTGAGGGAAATTCTTATTAGTCAGGAAATGGTGTTAGGGAAATTGAAGGGACTGAAGGCCGATAAATCCCCAGGGCCTGCACCCCAGAGTACTTAAGGAAGTGGCCATAGAATAATAATAGGATAAGGGGTAAGCCATTTAGGACCGAGATGAGGAGAAACTTCTTCACTCAGAGAATTGTGAACCTGTGAAATTCTCTACCACAGAAAGTTGTTGAGGCCAGTTCGTTAGATATATTCAAAATGGAGTTAGATGTGGCCCTTACGGCTAAAGGGATCATGGGATATGGAGAGAAAGCAGGAATGGGGTACTGAAGTTGCGTGATCAGCCATGACCATATTGAATGGTGGTGCAGGCTCGAAGGGCCGAATGGCCTACTCCTGCACCTACTTTCTATGTTTCTATGTAACAGCATAGCCCACATCCTCAGTGTAACAACATAGCCCACATCCTCAGTGTAACAACATAGCCCACATCCTCAGTGTAACAACATAGCCCACATCCTCAGTGTAACAACATAGCCCACATCCTCAGTGTAACAACATAGCCCACATCCTCAGTGTAACAACATAGCCCACATCCTCAGTGTAACAACATAGCCCACATCCTCAGTGTAACAACATAGCCCACATCCTCAGTGTAACAACATAGCCCACATCCTCAGTGTAACAACATAGCCCACATCCTCAGTGTAACAACATAGCCCACATCCTCAGTGTAACAACATAGCCCACATCCTCAGTGTAACAACATAGCCCACATCCTCAGTGTAACAACATAGCCCACATCCTTAGTGTAACAATATTCTTCAAAATAAACCTATCCTCATCTGCTCTCTTTGGGGGATGTAAAAGATCCCACGGCACTATTTCGAAGAAGAGCAGGGGAGTTAACCCCGGTGTCCTGAGCTAATATTTATCCCTCAATCAACATCACTAAAAAAAACAGATTATCTGGGTCATTATCACATTGCTGTTTGTGGGAGCTGGCTGTGCGCAAGTTGGCTGCCTCGTTTTCCACATTGCAACAGTGACTACACTCCAAAAAGTACTTCATTGGCTGTAAAGCGCTTTGAGACGTCCTGAGGTTCTGCAAGGCGCTATATAAATGCAAGTCTTTCCTCCTTTCTTCCTTGAGGAGTGAAATCTATACAAGAAAAAATATTTTTTAAAGCTCCTATCGTTAAAATAAAACGGCGAGGTTAAATTCAGCTCAGTGGATTGATCTGTGCCTATCTGTGGCATCAGGAATCATGCCTACATTGCTTAGTCTCTGAACAGGATTAGTAACACAAGCATAAGCTAAGGCTAGCATCTGGGACCGTGGTGATGGCACTGATCCTTGTCGAGAAAGCTTTTCATATCCCTCCCAACATTCATGTTCAGTAATCTGCAAAACTAATCCCGGCTGCTGCATTTCTTAAAAGGGCCGGTCATTGTTTAGTATTCCCAATTGCACTGTATTTGCATCATGGGTTCTTTGCTTAAGAATTCATAGCAACATCATCATAGAATCATCGAAGTTTACAGCACGGAAGGAGACCATTTCGGCCCATCGTGTCCTCACCGGCCGGCAAAGAGCTACCCAGCCTAATCCCACTTTCCCGCTCTCGGTCCCTAGCCCTGCAGGTTACGGCACTTCAGGTGCACATCCAGGTACTTTTTAAATGTGGTGAGGGTTTCTGCCTCTACCACCCTTTCAGGCAGTGAGTTCCAGACCCCCACCACCCTCTGGGCGAAGAAGTTTCCCCTCAAATCCTCTCTAAACCTCCCCCCAATTACTTTAAATCTATGCCCCCTGGTTGCTGACCCCTCTGCTAAGGGAAATAGGTCCTTCCTATCCACTCTATCCAGGCCCCTCATAATTTTATGCACCTCAATCAGGTCTCCCCTCAGCCTCCTCTGTTCCAAGGAAAACAAACCCAGCCTATCCAATCCGTCCTCATAGCTAAAATTCTCCAGTCCAGGCAACATCCTTGTAAATCTCCTCTGTACCCTCTCTAGTGCAATCACGTCCTTCCTGTAATGCGGTGACTTGAACTGCACGCAGTACTCCAGCTGTGTCCTAACTAGTGTTTTATACAGTTCAAGCATAACCTCCCTGTCCTTGGATTCTATGCCTCGGCTAATAAAGGCAAGTATTCCGTATGCCTTCTTAACCACCTTAACTACCTGGCCTGCTACCTTCAGGGATCTGTGGACCTGCACTCCCAGGTTCCACTGTTTCTCTACACTTCTCATCATAGGCAGCACCTCGAAATCAAGGAAGACTTGCTTCCACTCTAAAAGTGAGTTTTCAGGTGACTGAACAGCCCAATACAGGAATTACAGTCTCTGTCACAGGTGGGACGGGATCTAGTTGGTTTATTAGTAAAAGGTTTAACCATCACACTACACATTACCAGTTCATCCACCAGTCCCACAACCACCTGCCTCGTCATGGATCCCCCGAACCCAACTGGCCGGGGTTTTATTGAGTCTTGCGAACCTCACGGTGACCGGTTAAGGCACTCCCAAACAGCTGTACAAACCCGTGAGCATGCTCACAGGGACATACATTACACCATGCAGAGAGAACACCCAGAGATTTTAAAACCGGTCGCTTTTGAGAACAGCATTGGGGCTCGGAGGGTTAAATTACGAGGGCAGGTTCTGGAATCATAGAAAATGATGACACAGGAGGAGGCCATTCGGCCTATCGTGTCCGCGCCGGTCAAAAAAGAGCTACCCAGCCTAATCCCGCTTTCCAGCTCTCGGTCCGTAGCCCTGTAGGTTACGGCACTTCAAGCGCACATCCAAGTACTTTTTAAATGTGGTGAGGGTTTCTGCCTCTCCCACCCTTTCAGGCAGTGAGTTCCAGACCCCCACCACCCTCTGGGTGAAGAAATTTCCCCTCAAATCCCCTCTAAACCTCCCCCCAATTACTTTAAATCCATGCCCCCTGGTTGTTGACCCCTCTGCTCAGGGAAATAGGTCCTTCCTATCCACTCTATCTAGGCCCCACATAATTTTATACACCTCAACTAAGATGTATCGAAGATTGAGGGGTGAATCTGATCGAGGAGGTTGGATACAGAGAAACTATTTCCTCTGGTTGGGGAATCAAGAACAAGGGGACATCATAAAATTAGATCCAAACCATTCAGGAGCGAAATCAGGAATCTTCACCAAGCCACGGAGGGGACAGAAATCAGCCACGCTTCCTGTTCCAGATCACATCAACAACTTGTATTTATAAATCCCTCCGGCCTCACCCGTCTCTATCTTTGTAATCTCCTTCCCTCCCCTCCAACCACCGAGATGTCTGCGCTCCTCATGTCGCCTTTGGTTCTTTTGCCAATCGCCTTAAACCTGTGTCCTCTGGTTCTCGACCCTTCCTCCAAAGGGAACAGTCTCTCTCTCTCTCTACTCTGTCCAGACCCCCTCATGATTTTGAACACCTCGATCAAATCTCCTCTCAACCTTCCCTGCTCCAAGGAGAACAACCCCAGCTCCTCCAGTCTATCCACGTAACTGAAGTCCCTCATCCCTGGAACCATTCTCGTAAATCTTTTTCTACACCCTCTCTAAGGCCTTCACATCCTTCCTAAAGTGTGGTGCCCAGAATTGTACACAATACTCCAGTTGGGGCCGAACCCATGTTTTATACAGGTCCATCATAACTTCCTTGCTTTTGTACTCTGTACCTCTAATTATGAAGCCCAGCATCCCGAAATCTTTTTTTTAACTGCTTTCTCAAACTGCCCTGCCACCTTGTGAATGAGTAACTGCAAGGGGGGGGGGGGGGAGGGGGGTGGACCCTGAGACCATTAAACCGCCTCACAGATACTGGCTGGAATGGATTATGAGAGACATCACCGCAAGACCACTTGTTCCCTTCTGACCATTTCCCATTGATGACAAGATTCAACATCGCCTCCAATGCACCAGTGCAGCCTTCGGCCGCCTGAGGAAAAGAGTGTTCGAAGATCAGTCCCTCAAAACTGCCACCAAGCTCATGGTCTACAGGGCTATAGTAATACCCGCCCTCCTGTATGGCTCAGAGACATGGACCATGTACAGTAGGCACCTCAAATCGCTGGAGAAATACCACCAACGATGTCTCCGCAAGATCCTACAAATCCCCTGGGAGGACAGATGCACCAACGTTAGTGTCCTCGACCAGGTCAACATCCCCAGCATGGAAGCACTGACCACACTTGATCTGCTCCGTTGGGCGGGCCACATAGTTCACATGCCAGACACGAGACTCCCAAAGCAAGCGCTCTACTCAGAACTCCTTCACGGCAAACGAGCCAAAGGTGGGCAGAGGAAACGTTACAAGGACACCCTCAAAGCCTCCTTGATAAAGTGCAACATCCCCACCGACACCTGGGAGTCCCTGGCCAAAGACCGCTCTAAGTGGAGGAAGTGCATCCGGGAGGGCGCTGAGCACCTCGAGTCTCGTCGCTGAGAGCGTGCAGAAATCAAGCGCAGACAGCAGAAGGAGCGTGCGGCAAACCAGTCCCACCCACCCTTTCCTCAACCACTGTCTGTCCCACCTGTGACAGGGACTGTGACTCTTGTATTGGACTGTTCAGCCACCAAAGGACTCATTTTAAGAGTGGAAGCAAGTCTTCCTCGATTCCGAAGGACTACCTAGGATGATGATGTCCCCTTCATATCGAAGGTCACTGTCACCGAGCTCCGACATGGCTAGCGAGCCCCAGGAGGGCAGACAAAATGCTTCAAGGACACCCTCAAATCCTCCTTGAAAAAGTGTAACATCCCCACCGACACCTGGGGGCCCCTGGCCCAAGACCGCTCAAAGTGGAGGAGAAGCATCCGGGAAGGCACCGAACACCTCGAGTCTCTTCACCGGCAGCACGCGGAAGCCAAGCGCAAACAATGGAAGGAGCGCACGACAAACCAAACACCCCACCCGCCCATCCCTCCAACCACCGTCTGCCCCGCCTGTGACAGAGACTGTGGGCCCCGCATTGGTCTCATCAGTCACCTGAGAACTCGTGTCAGTGTGGGAGCAAGTCATCCCCGACTCTGAGGGACGGTCTAAGAAGAGATCGAATGATTTAAAATGGCAGCAAGGAACCAGTTAAGAACACGTTAAGCCTCTGCACTGCTGCATCAGTAATGGCGGTTTCTAGGTTACTGAACAGAAATGTTGCTTATCTAATCAGAAGTGCGTTCCTTTACCCATTGTTGGGCAAGTATACCGGTTGATTCCCCAGTCGGAAGCTACCGATGTAGACCATTAATCTCAGGGCGCATTGGTCGGACACTGAAATCCCTCCATTCCCTAAACACCATTCCTCATCCATTGCCCAGACCCTGTAATGGGGACATTGCAACGTTCATGTTGAGTCACAATTAAAATTCCTAAATTCACACTAAGTCGTATTTGAAATGGATGCGCTCATGTTAAGTGCTATTTAAAATTCTGACAGTTGTTAAATGAGTGCGTTGATGCTAAATCGTGTTCTACGATGTTCATATTTAAAATTCCTAAGTTCTCATAAGTCATATCTTCCCTCGCATGGTCATTTAGTTATTAATGTAATCATCTTTTAATCCCTTAAAGACAAAAAAAATCTCTCGACTGCCAGAAAATCTGACCTAATTTTTTTCTCTTCTTTCCATTGCACTCATTCCAGGGATCCCAGTAACTGTTCGGGGGTTCCACGTATTTCTCAGATGGGGGTGGGGGTGGGGGGGGGGGGGAACTGTGTAATATTCATCATTAAGAACCCACATAGCAAGAGACCGAGAAGAAAAATCATCAGTGCCGGAATTCTGAAATCAAAACAAGAAACAGTGGCAATTCACAGCCAGGTTAAAATCTCAGGTGGGGACCATTCAGCTCCTGGGTCTCTCCATCCCCTCCCTCTATAATCCCTCTCGCCGCCTCCTTCTCTCCCTCTCCTTCTCTGCCTCTGCACAACAGCTGCAGTTTGTCAGCTGTGGCTCAGTGGGCAGCACTCTCGCCTCTGGGTCAGAAGGTTGTGGGTTCGTGTCCTACGCTGGGAACTGGAGCACATAAGTTGAGGCTGATGCTCCCAGTGCAGTGCTGAGGGAGTGTCGGAGGGGCTGTCTTTCGGATGAGACGTTAAACTGAGGCCCCTGTTTTCCCTCTCAGGTGGACGTAAAAGATTCCGTGGACACTATTTCGAAGAAGAGCAGGGAGAGTTATCCCCGGTGTCCTGGGGCCAATATTTATCCCTCAATCAACATCACTAAAAACAGATTATCTGCTCATTATCACATTGGTGTCTGCTGTGCTCAAATTGGCTGCCACATTTCCCACATTACAACAGTGACTACACTCCAAAAAGTACTTCATTGGCTGTAAAGCGCTTTGAGACATTCGGTGGTCGTGAAAGGCGCTACATAAATGCAAGTCTTTATTTTTCTTTTCCCTCCTCCCTCTATCTCCTTCTCTCCATCTCCCTCTCCCTCTCTGCCTCCACCTAACTCCTGCCCGTCCAGATTCTGACCTTCTCTCAACTTCCAGCATTTTTCTGTTTGCGCTACGAGTGATTTATATTTGCGGCAAGGCACAGTTTCCTCCCTGAACCTCCCCGCCTCTCTACCTCGCTTCCCTCCTTTAAGGCGCTCCTTAAAACCTACCTGTTTGAAAAGGTACCTGGATATGTACCTGAAGTGGCGTAACCTACAGGGCTACGGACCGGGAGCTGGAGAGTGGGATTGGGCTGGATGGCTCTTTGTCAGCCGGCGCGGACACAATGGGCCGAAATGGCCTCCTTCCGTGCTGTAGATTTCTATGATTCTATGATTGACCAAGCTTTTGGTCACCTGCCGTCATTTCTTCTTATGTGGCTCGGTGCCAAATTTATTCGCTTTGTCTTGTAACACTCCTGTGAAGCGCCTTGGGACATTTCACTACGTTAAAGGCGCTATATAAATACATGTTGTTGTCGTCCCCTCTATCTACACTCAAGCAGACACTGCCTTGCCACAGACACTGGGTGCCTGAATAGCAGAGGGCTGCATTTTTCCCCCTTCGCTACTTAACAGTCTCTCGCGAGGGGGTGGTTAAAATAACAGGATCTCTTCGTCCCTTTCTCGTGGTCCTAATCTTGCCGTTTGGCCCCCAAAGCAGGGAATTAAAAACTCACGCCTGTCGGTCCGTCTGTGTCCGCAACAGGTCCAGTACATCCCAGATGTGAGAGTAAGTGGAGGACACAGTCAGTATCAAATAACTGCTGGCGTTTGCGTCAGTGGCCACACATGTTCCAACAAGTTAATCCAACTCGGCTTGGAATAGGGCCGAGACCTGTTTTTTTTTTATAAACTCAGGACTTCAGTGCCTTCAGTGGATACGGTCGGGAGCGAATCCACGCGTCTTATAGGTCCCCCTGGTCAGTCGGGATTTAATCGTCGATTGTCCGTGTAGAATTAGGAGCAAATTGTGATTTAAAATCAGGTACTGGGTGTCATGAGTTGGTGTGCGTGTGTGTGTGTGCTGGCGTGAGAGAGAGGAAAAGGAAAATAGTGGCAAAGAGGTATAAGCAAGACAGTGGAAAGGACGCAGATGCGATAATGATTGTTGTTGTACAGTCAGAGGCGGGCAGATGGATGCATTTGATGAGCAGGGGATTAGAGGGGAAGATTAAAGCATCGTGTAAACAGATTGAAGAGGAAACAATGCAATGGTACACATGTAAAGTGAAGCGATTGTGTGTGAAGATCTATATGAAATGCACAGAGACTTTGAGCATGGAAATCTAGGCAGTGCTGAGGGAGCGCCGCACTGCACTGTCGGAGGGGCAGTGCTGAGGGAGTGCCGCACTGTCGCAGGGGCAGTACTGAGGGAGCGCCGCACTGTCGCAGGGGCAGTACTGAGGGAGCGCCACACTGTCAGAGGGGCAGTGCTGAGGGAGCGCCACACTGTCGGAGGGGCAGTACTGAGGGAGCGCCACACTGTCAGAGGGGCAGTGCTGAGGGAGTGCCGCACTGTCGGAGGGGCAGTACTGAGGGAGCACCGCACTGTCAGTGGGGCAGTGCTGAGGGAGTGCCGCACTGTCGGAGGGGCAGTACTGAGGGAGCGCTGCACTGTTGGAGGGGAAATACTGAGGGAGCGCCGCACTGTCGGAGGTGCCGTCTTTCGGATGAGACGTTAAACCAAGGCCACGTCTGCTCTCTCAGGTGGACGTAAAAGATCCCACGGCACTATTTCGAAGCAATATTAATCCCTCTACCAACACCTAAGAAACAGAGTATCTGATCATTCATCATCATCATCATCATCATCACAGGCAGGCCCTCGGAATCGAGGAAGACTTGCTTCCACTCTTAAAGTGAGTCCTTAGGTGGCTGAACAGTCCAATACGAGAACCACAGTCCCTGTCACAGGTGGGACAGACAGTGGTTGAAGGAAAGGGTGGGTGGGGAGTCTGGTTTGCCGCACGCTCCTTCCGCTGCCTGCGCTTGGTCTCTGCATGCTCTCGGCGACGAGACTCGAGGTGCTCAGCGCCCTCCCGGATGCTCTTCCTCCACTTAGGGCGGTCATTATCACGTTGCTGACTGTGGGAGCTTGCTGTGCGCAAACTGGCTTCCGCGTTTCCCGTATTACAACAGTGACTACATCTCAAAAAGGTACTTCATTGGCTGTAAAGAGCTTTGTGACGTGCTGAGGTCATGAAAAGGCGCTATATAAATACAATCAAAAAATATGAACCACTTTCTATATAATAGGCAGGCTAAAAGCACAGCTCTCTGAAGTGGATGATGCGGCTGACATAATCTGAGAGCATCACTAGAGGTCGGACGTGAGGCAGTTTTTAGCTGTGTGCCTGTTCAACGTGCAGCCCGCTGACTGTAACGCATCACGCACAGGTCGGGGATTCAGGAGATCAGGAAACTTGTTTGCTGATTCTTATCCCCAGTGCGACAGACTCCGAAATGTGAACTATCCCCTTCGCTTGTACAGAAAGAGTTGCATTAATAAAAAAAATGCTTGCATTAATCCGATGCCTTGCCACACATTGGCTAGGTCTCGCCACGCTTCAATGAACCAGCTTCGGAAGGCAGCGTCTGATATTATAGAAAGAAAAGTAAATCTCGGGAGGAGTGTTTAGGGCGGGCTATTGGACGGGAAGGACGGGAATGTAACCGATCATGACCTCTGTGGATTGGGCGGTTGGGGTGGGTTCTGGTGTAGGGGGGGGACCACGCCTGCTTAGATTAAGGTTAAAGAAAGAAAAAAAGTTGCCTTTCACGACCACTGGACGTCCCAAAGCGCTTTACAGCCAATGAAGTTCTTTTGGAGTGCAGTCTCTGTTGCAATGCGGGAAACGCGGCAGCCAATTTGCGCACAGCAAGCTCCCACACACAGCAATGTGACAATGTGAAGAATGTTCCCGATGTTGGGGAAGTCCAGAACCAGGGGTCACAGTCTAAGGATAAGGGGTAAGCCAATTAGGACCGAGATGAGGAGAAACTGCTTCACTCAGAGAGTGGTGAACCTGTGGAATTCTCTACCACAGAAAGTTGTTGAGGGCAGTTCATTAGATATATTCAAAAGGGAGTTAAATGTGGCCCTTACGGCTAAAGGGATCAGAGGGTATGGAGAGAAAGCAGGAATGGGGTACTGAAGTTGCATGATCAGCCATGATCATATTGAATGGTGGTGCAGGCTCGAAGGGCAAAATGGCCTACTCCTGCACCTATTTTCTATGTTTCTATGACCAGATAATCTGTTTTTTTTGTGATGTTGGTTGAGGGATAAATATTGGCCACAGGACATCGGGGAGAACTCCCACTGCCCTTCTTCAAAATAGTGTCATGGGAACTTTTACATCCACTTGAGAGAGCAGACAGGGCCTTGGTTTAACATCTCATCTGATAGTCAGCACCTCCGACAGTGCAGCACTCCCCTGGGAGCCTCAGCCTAGATTTATGTGCTCAAAGTCACTGGAGTGGGACTTGAACCCACAACCTTCTGACTCAGATGCAAGAGAGTGCTGCCCACTGAGCCACGGCTGACACTGTGCAAGCCAGAGCTTAAATAATGGAAGTTGCATAATTGGTCCCTTGATATTTTTATTTTTTCTCAGAATTTGGGCGCCGCTGGTAAGGCCGGCATTTATTGCCCATCCCGAGTTGCCCCGTGAGAAGGCGATGGTGAGCCGCCTTCTTGAGCCGCTGCAGTCCCGTGTGGTGCTCCCAGAGTGCTGTCAGCAAATTAGCAACAGGAGGAGACCATTCAGCCCCTCAAGCCTGTCCCACCATTCAATGAGATTTTGGCTGACCTGTATCTGAATTGGTCCCGTATCCTTTTATACCCTGGGCTAACAAAAATCCAGCAATCTCAGAATTAGGCTGGAGGTGCCAGGATTTTGACCCAGTAACCATGAAGGAACAGCAATGGAATGGTGTGCGATTTGAAGGCATTGTTCCAAGTAGTTCAGATATCTCCAGTGGGACTAAGCAAAGCTTGGATCTCTCCTCCTAGATTGACATGGGTTTGGTGCCTGGGGTGGCGTGTGACTTGCTGCTTAATGCTGGGATGTGCTGATAAAATGCCATAGTTGAGAGATATGGTTAAAGACTGTCCAAGCCCTCTCACAGGACGGGTCCTTTAACTGGCACATGATAAACTATCCAACACAAGATGGGACAGCTTTACTCTGTATCTAACCCCGTGCTGTACCTGCCCTGGGAGTGTTTGATGGGACAGTGTAGAGGGAGCGTTACTCTGTATCTAACCCCGTGCTGTACCTGCCCTGGGAGTGTGTGATGGGACAGTGTAGAGGGAGCTTTACTCTGTATCTAACCCTGTGCTGTACCTGCCCTGGGAGTGTTTGATGGGACAGTATCGAGGGAGCTTTACTCTGTATCTAACCCGTGCTGTACCTGCCCTGGGAGTGTTTGATGGGACAGTGTAGAGGGAGCTTTACTCTGTATCTAACCCCGTGCTGTACCTGCCCTGGGAGTGTTTGATGGGACAATGGCGAGGGAGCTTTACTCTGTATCTAACCCCATGCTGTACCTGCCCTGGGAGTGTTTGATGGGACAATGTAGAGGGAGCTTTACTCTGTATCTAACCCCGTGCTGTACCTGCCCTGGGAGTGTTTGATGGGACAGTGTAGAGGGAGCTTTACTCTGTATCTAACCCCGTGCTGTACCTGCCCTGGGAGTGTTTGATGGGACAGTGTAGAGGGAGATTTACTCTGTATCTAACCCCGTGCTGTACCTGCCCTGGAAGTGTTTGATGGGACAGTGTAGAGGGAGATTTACTCTGTATCTAACCCCGTGCTGTACTTGCCCTGGGAGTGTTTGATGGGACAGTGTAGAGGGAGCTTTACTCTGTATCTAACCTCATGCTGTACCTGTCCTGGGAGTGTTTGATGGGACAGTGTAGAGGGAGCTTTACTCTGTACCTAATCGATGCTGTACCTGCCCTGGGAGTGTTTGATGGGACAGTGTAGAGGGAGCTTTACTCTCTATCTAATCCGTGCTGCACCTGCCCTGGGAGTGTTTTATTGGACAGTGTAGAGGGAGCTTTAGAAACATAGAAAATAGGTACAGGAATAGGCCATTCGGCTCTTCGATATGATCATGGCTGATCATGGAAATTCAGTACCCCGCTCCTGTTTTCTCTCCATACCCCTTGATTCCTTTAGCCATAAGGGCCACATCTAACTCCCTTTTGAATATATCTAACGAACTGGCCTCAACAACTTTCTGTGGTAGAGAATTCCACAGGTTCACAATTCTCTGAGTGAAGACGTTTCTCCTCATCTCGGTCCTAAATGGCTTACCCCTTATCCTTAGACTGTGACCCCTGGTTCTGGACTTCCCCAACATCGGGAACATTCTTCCTGCATCTAACCTGTCCAATCCCATCAGAATTTTATATGTTTCGATGAGATCTCCTCTCATTCTTCTAAATTCCAGTGAATATAAGCCTAGCCGATCCAATCTTTCTTCATATATAAGTCCTGCCATCCCGGGAATCAGTCTGTTGAACCTTCGCTGCACTCCCTCAATAGCAAGAATGTCCTTCCTCAGATTCGGAGACCAAAACTGCACACTCAAGGTGTGGCCTCACTAAGGCCCTTTACTCTGTATCTAATCCCGTGCTGTACCTGCCCTGGGAATGTTTGCTATGACAGTGTAGAGGGAGCTTTACTCTGTATCTAACCCAGTGCTGTACCTGCCCTAAGAGTGTTTGATGGGACAGTGTAGTGGGAGCTTTACTCTGCCTCTAACCCGTGCTGTACCTGCCCTGGGAGTGTTTGATGGGACAGTATAGAGGGAGCTTTACTCTGTATCCAACCCCGTGCTGTACCTGCCCTGGGAGTGTTTGATGGGACAGTGTAGAGGGAGCTTTACTCTGTATCCAACCCTGTGCTGTATTTACCCTGGGAGTGTTTGATGGGACAGTGTAGAGAGAGCTTTACTCTGTATCTAATCTGTGCTGTACCTGCCTTGGGAGTGTTTGATGGGGACAGTGTAGAGAGAGCTTTACTCTGTATCTAACTCAGGTTGTAGCTGGGTAGTGCTTGCTAGGGCAATGCAGAAGGATCTTTCCTGTGAAAGAATGAAAGATTCGCATTTCTACAACATTTTTCACAACCTCAGGACGTCCCAAAGAACCTTTTTGAAGTTGTCTCACTGTTGGAATGTGGGAAACGGGGCAGCCAATTTGTGCACAGCAAGCTCCCACAAACAGCAAGGTGATAATACCAAGATAATCTGTTTTAGTGGTACTGATTGAGAGGTAAATATTGGCCAGGCCTACGCGTTTACTCAGAGCAGGCTCGAGGGGCCGAATGGCCTACTCCTGTTCCTTTTTCTTCGGCTCTGAGATCCCGTTACCTTGATGCACACAATAAATTGATGGCTCAATAAAGGCACCACCGTTGCTGGAGAAGTGAAGAGAAAGTCTTCAAACAACCAGCAGAATGAGTAAATCAAGTTTGCATGTTTTAATGTCTATTACATAACAGAAAAACAAACAAAGCCTGTTGAATAAGGAAGTAGCGATTCAGAAAAACATAGACTGAAACTGATGATGTCATTCGATGTGTTGCAATGATACTTCCTCAAAGAAAGGATGTGGGGAGGGATGGGGGAAGGTGGAGCATGAGGGAGTTTCTGCACAGCCCAGGGGACGGCAAACACTGGGCCAGGAATGGGAGCACGGGGCATATTTCAAATAAGCTGGGCTCAACCAAACGCAGCTGGGGCGGGGGAACATGTCAGGACAACACGGACAAGTGAGAAGCTCTTTGGACGTCTAACAGGGAGAAAAATCTTGGTGTCATATTTGACCCTGAAGTGAGCTACCAGCCACATATTCGCAGCATAACTCAGACGGCATACTCCCACTTCCATATCATCGCCCGTCTCTGCCCCTGCCTCGGCTGATCCGCTGCTGAAGCCCTCATCCGTGCCTTTGTTACCTCAACACTTGACTATTCCAACGCACTCCTGGCCGGCCTCCCACATTCTGCCCCACGTAAACTAAAGGTGATCCAAAACTCGGCTGCCCCATGTCCTAACTCGCACCAAGTCCCGCTCACCCATCACCCCTTGTGCTCGCTGATCCACATTGGCTCCCGCTTAAGCAACGTCCTCGATTTCAAAATTCTCATCCTTATTTTCAAATCCCTCCATGGCCCTTGCCCCCTCCCTATCTCTGTAATCTCCTCCAGCCCCACAACCCCCCCCGAGATGTCTGCGCTCTTCTAATTCTGCCCTCTTGAGCATCTCTGATTATAATTGCTCCACCATCGGTGGCCGTGCCTTCTGTTGCCTGGGCCCCAAGCTCTGGAACTCCCTCCCTAAACCTCTTCGCCTCTCTACCTCTCTTTCCTCCTTCAAGAGGCTCCTTAAAACCGACCTCTTTTGGTCACCTGCGCTAAGTTCTACTTATGCGGCTCGATGTGAAATATTTTATCTCATAACACTCCTGTGAAGCGCCTTGGGACATTTCACTACGGAAAGTGAAACTGATGGAAGCGGAGTGGTGTGTAGCCTGGGGTTCCTGACCTCTAACTTCCCGTGTCCTCTTGAGTTTCCTTGGAACCCTTACATCTGTCCTTCCTTCCTAAGTTATTGTTACGTAAGGACTTACAAAAGTGACGGGCAGGTCCATCAAGTGTGTCCCACATTCATAGCCGGAGCATCGTGACTAAACATTTACTTTCCTCCCCGCAAACCCCCCCTCCCCACACCCCCCCCCCCCCACACACCCCCACACACCCCCCATCCCTCCTCCTGACCAGCTGCCAACCCTTCTGGATTGGCTCAGCTCTTTTGAAATGAGCCACTCCACTTCAATTCCTGGCCCAGTGTTCACCTTCTCCTCGGTCTGTGCTACAACATCTCTCGCTCCCCCCCCCCCACCCCCACCTCCACACCCCCCGGAATCCTCCCCTCCCCTCCTCACATCCCTTCTTTGAAGAAATAACATTACCATGTACATAAGAACATAAGAATTAGGAGCAGGAGTAGGCCATACGGCCCCTCGAGCCTGCTCTGCCATTTAATAACATCATGGCTGATCTTCGACCTCAACTCCATTTTCCTGCACTATCTCCATATCCCTCGATTTCCTTAATATCCAAAAATCTATTGCTCTCTGTCTTCAATATACTCAAAGACTGAGCCTCCACAGCCCTCTGGGGTAGAGTATTCCAAAGATTCACCACCCTCTTTGTGAAGAAATTTCTCCTCATCTCAGTCCTAAATGGCCAACCCCTTATTCTGAGACTGTGTGACCCCCTGGTTCTAGACTCCCCAGCCCCAGGAAACATCCTCCCTGCATCTACCCTGTCAATCCCTGTAAGAATTTTGTATGTTTCAATGAGATCACCTCTCATTCTTCTAATCTCCTCAGAGAGGCAAAAAAAAACTGGAGAGAAAACTCAGAACCAATAAGGGGATGACACTCTGGAAAATTCCTCTCCCTCCCCCTCAGGCATTGAAACCAGTCCAGGAGATCACCTCGACCAATAAAGACCACTTACCTTCTCGATGGTGCCATCTCTGCCCCGTGTCAAGAATCCGTCCAGCTCCCTATCGAAGCCAAACGCTGCCACTTGGTCCATCCTGACTTCTAAACCTTGATCTGGAGGGGCTGACTTCTCCTCAACCCTACCATCCATGGGAGGGCCATCGGCCATCTTGTCCCCAAACTCCAGTGCTCTCTGTCTAAACCCTTCCCCCTCGGTACATCTCTCCCCACCTACACAACCCTGTTGCCTTTGCCTTTGGTCACACTGATATGTACATAGGAACAGGAGGAGGCCATTCAGCCCCTCGAGCCTGTTCCACCACCCAATCAGAACACGGCTAATCCGTATCTTAACTGCATCGACCCACCTTGGGTCCATAACCCTTAATACCCTTGCCCAACAAAAATCTACCTATCGCAGTTTTGGAATTTTCAATTGACCTCCAGCCTCGACAGCTTTTTGCGGGAGAGAGTTCCAGATTCCCACCGCCCTTTGTGTGAAGAAGTGCTTCCTGGCAACACCCTGAATGGCCTGGCTCTAATTTTAAGGTGTCGCCCCCCTTGTTCTGGGACTCCTCCCACCAGAGGCAACAGTTTCTCTTTATCTGCCTTATTAAATACTTTCATCATCTTAAACACCTCAATTAGATCACCTATATTCAAAGAAATACAAACCACGTCGATGCAACCTGACCTCATAATTTAACCCTTTTAGCCCCGGTATCATTCTACTGAAACTTGTGCCTTCTGTTGCCTGGGCCCCAAGCTCTGGAACTCACTGTCTAAACCTCTCCGCCTCTCCCCCTCTCTTTCCTTCTTCAAGACGCTCCTTAAAACCGACCTCTTTGACCAAGCTTTTGGTCACCTGCGCTAATTTCTCCTTATGTGGCTCGGTGACAAACCTTTTGTGTGATAATTACTCCTGCAAAGCGCCTTGGGACCTTTCACTACGTTAGAGGCGCTATATAAATACAAGTTGTTGTTGTTGAAATAACATCCACACTTCCCTCATATTCTAGCATAGGTCTAATCAAGCCACACACACACCCTCCCCCCCCCCTCCTCCTCCAACCCTCCCCCACCCCTCCCCCAAACTGTGAAGCACCTTGGGACATTTTGCTACATCAAAGGTGCTATACAAATGTACATACATATGGCTGGCATCCACAATACGCGCTTGGCTGAGTAATAGCACTCTCGCCTCAGAAAGTTGTGGGTTCAAGTCCCACTCCAGAAACTTGAGCGCATATTCCAGGCTGACACTCTCAGTGCAGTGCTGAGGGAGTGCCGCACTGTCGGAGGTACAGTGCTGAGAGAGCGCCGCACTGTCGGAGGGGCAGTGCTGAGGGAGCGTCGCACTGTCGGAGGGGCAGTGCTGAGGGAGCGCCGCACTGTCGGAGGGGCAGTGCTGAGGGAGCGTCGCACTGTCGGAGGGGCAGTGCTGAGGGAGCGCCGCACTGTTGCAAGGGCAGTGCTGAGGGAGTGCCGCACTGTCGGAGGGGCAGTGCTGAGGGAGTGCCGCACTATTGGAAGGGCAGTGCTGAGGGAGTGCCGCACTGTCGGAGGGGCAGTGCTGAGGGAGCACCGCACTGTCGGAGGGGCAGTACTGAGGGAGCATCACACTGTCGGAGGGGCAGTGCTGAGGGAGCGCCGCACTGTCGGAGGGGCAGTACTGAGGGAGCGTCGCACTGTCGGAGGGGCAGTGCTGAGGGAGCGCCGCACTGTCAGAGGTGCCGTCTTTCAGTTGAGCAGCTAAACCGAGGCCCCCGTCTGTCCTTTTGTAAAGCATCCCATTGAAGAAGAGCAGGGGGAGTTCTCCCCGGTGTCCTGGGGCCAATGTTTATCCCTCGACTAACATCACTGAAAAGCAGATTATCTGGGTCATTATCACACTGCTGTGTGTGGGAGCTTGCTGTGCGCAAATTGGCTGCCGCGTTTCCCACAGTGACCACACTCCAAAAGTACTTCATTGGCTGTGAAGCACTTTGGGACGTCCCGAAGCTTTGAAAGGCGCTATATAAATGCAAGTCTTTCTTTTCTAACGTGGCCAGTGGGAGGACCATGGTGGTTTGGGTACCAGTGCTCTGATTGGGACAGTAGCTGCAGGTCACGGGACGCAAAGGGGGAAACGATCTCGAAGGGGAGCTGGGAAGGAAGGTGATGGGCGGCAGGGTGAGCACTGGGCAGCGCCAGCAGTTTTAATGCGGTGCCGACAGTGGGCACGCCCGCTCCCGCCAGTCCCACATTAAGGCAAGTATTGCAAACCGTGTCTATCTTGGTATCGGTTTCTTTAAGGACCGCTGGTTAGGCCGCGGGCAGGTCTGGTAATCCTAAGCGCTTTGCGTTTAGGGCAAACCAAGGCCCGCGTTTAAAAAATGAAAGACTTGCATTTATATAGCACCTTTCACAACCACCGGACGTCCCAAAGCGCTTTACAGCCAATTAATTACTTTTCAAGTGCAGTCACTGTTGTAATGTGGGAAACGCAGCATCCAATTTGCGCACAGCAAGCTCCCACAAACAGCAATGAGATAATGACCCAGATAATCTGTTCTTGTTACGTTGATTGAGAGATAAATATTGACCCCAGGGAGAGCTCCCCCTGCTTTTCTTCGAAATAGTGCCCGTGGGATCTTTTACATCCACCTGAGAGGGCAGTCGGGGCCTCGGTTTAACGTCTCATTCGAAAGACGGCACCTCTGACAGTGCGGCGCTCCCTCAGCACTGCCCCTCCGACAGTGCGGCGCTCCCTCAGCACTGCACTGGGAGTGTCAGTCTAGATTTTTGCCCCTAAAGTGGGACTCGAACCCACAACCTTCCGACTCAGGCGAGGGTGCTGCCCACTGAGCCACAGCTGACACGATGCTTGGGTCCTAAAACAGTCGTTAGGCCCCTTATACTCAAGGACCCGAGCGCCTGTTTCAGGCAGCCACAGAGGACGGCTCTACCGTGCCGGAACCAATATTCGGGCACGGAGTGACGTCCTTGGATACGTTTCTGACTCTGTGTTTTTGAGCGGGAGGTTGGACCTCTTCAACGGCAGCTCCTTCGCCCCCCCCGGAGAAGAGGCAGCACGAGATCCAATGTCAGCAGCCTGGGTAGGCCCGACCTCCCCGTCATCAAATAAAAGGGGAGATTAAAAAAAAAAGAGAGGGAATGGGACACCAGTCAGGCGCGTTCAACCTTTGTATCGACCAAGTTAACCTGAAACAAGAAGGAAAGAGAAAGATCAGCTTAGAAAACCAACGGCATGCAGGCTCCTGGTGTAAGCGAGAGCGAGAGCACAGTCAGCACTAAAACAGGGAACTGATGACATAGCGGGTCTTTCGCATCCGGAACCTAGGCTCAAAGCCAACACAGCACGTAACTCTGTGGGGACTATAAGCTGGTGCCAATCACTTGCTCTCCCATTTGAGTGGGGGGTCTTGATAACCATGCCTGCTGTATGTTGATCGAGGTCTTTAATCGGGCCCAGTTGTGGAATTCCCTCCCTAAACCCCCTCTGTGTCATCTCCTTCAAAATCCTCCTTCAAAGCCAGCGCTGTGGCCAAGCTTTCAGTTACCTCATCTGACCTCTCCTTCAGCTTGGCCTCCGTCATTTTTGTTTGCCCACCTGTGAAGCACCTTGCAGCTGCTGTTGTTTTGCATTTCCAGTGGTCAGGCAAGAGATATTTTCGGGAAGGTTACTCACCCGCTCTGCTCGGCTCCAGTTCTTTCCGGACTTTGCCGGCGCCTCCCTGACCCGCGACCTCTACCACCGAACAGATCAAGGGCATCACCACCATAGGCCGTCCCTCGGAATCGAGGAAGACTTGCTTCCACTCTAAAAGAGAGTTCTCAGGTGGCCGTACAGTCCAATGCGGGAATCACAGTCTCTGCCGCAGGTGGGACAGACAGTGGTTGAAGGAAAGGGGTGGGTGGGGAGTCTGGTTTGCCGCACACTCCTTCCGCTGCCTGCGCTTGGTTTCCGCGTGCTCTCGGCGACAAGACTCGAGGTGCTCAGCGCCCTCCAGGATGCACTTCCTCCACTTAGGGTGGTCTTTGGCCAGGGACTCCCAGGTGTCAGTGGGGATGTTGCATTTTATCAAGGTGGCTTTGAGGGTGTCCTTGAAACGTTTCCTCTGCCCACCTTGGGCTCGCTTGCCATGTAGGAGTTCCGAGTAGACCGCTTGCTTTGTGAGTCTCCTGTCGGGCATGTGGACAATGTGGCCCACCCAATGGAGCTGGTCAAGGGCATCAACTGGGAATACCATCACCTCACAAAACTCGTGACCTCCACCATCTAGAAGGACAAGGGCAGCAGATGCATGGTGTAATGTATGTCCCTGTGAGTATGCTCACAAGTTTGTAGAGCTGTTGCATTGTGAGTGGCTCAGCCAGTCACGCGATGTTCACAAGACTCAATAAAACCCCGGCCAGTTGGGTTCGGGGGATCCACGATGGGGCAGGTGGTTGTGAGCCTGGTGGATGAACCGGCAATGTGATTGTTAAACCTTTTGCTAATAAACCAACTCGTTCTTAATAACAATGTGTTGCTGTGAATTCTTAAGCAAAGAACCCATGAAGCAAGTACATTACACGTGGAGCACCATCAACTCCCAAGCCTGCGACCCCCAGCATCTAGGAGGTCAAGGGCAGCAGATGCTTGGGAACACTGTCACCTCCAAGTTCCCCTCCAATATGTCCTGACTTGGGAATATATCGGTCGTTCCTTCATCGTCGCTGAGCCAAAATTCAAGAACACCCCATCCAACAGCACTGTGGGAGCACCTTCACCACACGGACTGCAGCGGCTCAAGAAGGCGGCTCACCACCACCTTCTCAAGGGAACTTCAGCAGCCAGCGAACCACCGCTTTCTCTTCCACAGGCAATGCTGCACCACTTCACCGTCCACCATCCACTGCTTCCCGTCTCCACACTGATCACAAAAACCGCTCTTTTTACCCCAAACAGTCATAAAAAGGCTCAAAGATGCTTTTTTAAAGAGTGACGCGATAAATGTTGGCCTTAAAGTGGCTGTATCCCTTTAAATATTCCCATAATCCTTGGTCAGCCGCACATGATTTGCCCCCACCCCCTTCGATAACCCAACATGGGCCAGGAGCTCACTTCCATTATGAGAGATTCCTTCCTATCTCTGTAATCTCCTCCAGCCCCACAACATCCCCTCCCTCCCCCTCCCTATCTCTGTAATCACCTCCAGCCCCACAACCCCCCCCTCCCTCCCCCTCCCTATCTCTGTAATCTCCTCCAGCCCCACAACCCCCCCTCCCTCCCCCTACCTATCTCTGTAATCTCCTCCAGCCCCACAACCCCCCCTCCCTCCCCATCCCTATCTCTGTAATCTCCTCCAGCCCCACAACCCCCCCTCCCTCCCCCTACCTATCTCTGTAATCTCCTCCAGCCCCACAACCCCCCTCCCTCCCCATCCCTATCTCTGTAATCTCCTCCAGCCCCACAACCCCCCCTCCCTCCCCCTACCTATCTCTGTAATCTCCTCCAGCCCCACAACCCCCCCTCCCTCCCCATCCCTATCTCTGTAATCTCCTCCAGCCCCACAACCCCCCCTCCCTCCCCCTACCTATCTCTGTAATCTCCTCCAGCCCCACAACCCCCCCTCCCTCCCCCTACCTATCTCTGTAATCTCCTCCAGCCCCACAACCCCCCCTCCCTATCTCTGTAATCTCCTCCAGCCCCACAACCCCCCACTCATCCCTATCTCTGTAATCTCCTCCAGCCCCACAACCCCCCCCTCCCTCCCCCTACCTATCTCTGTAATCTCCTCCAGCCCCACAACCACCCCTCCCTATCTCTGTAATCTCCTCCAGCCCCACAACCCCCCACTCCCTGCCCCCTCCCTATCTCTGTAATCTCCTCCAGCCCCACAACCACCCCTCCCTATCTCTGTAATCTCCTCCAGCCCCACAACCCCCCACTCCCTATCTCTGTAATCTCCTCCAGCTCCACAACCCCCCCTCCCTATCACTGTAATCTCCTCCAGCCCCACAACCCCCCCCCTCTATCTCTGTAATCTCCTCCAGCCCCACACCCCCCCTCCCTATCTCTGTAATCTCCTCCAGCCCCACAACCCCCACTCCCTATCTCTGTAATCTCCTCCAGCCCCACACCCCCAACCTCCCCATCTCTGTAATCTCCTCCAGCCCCAAAATCCCCCTCCCTATCTCTGTAATCTCCTCCAGCCCCACCTCCCTATCTCTGTAATCTCCTCCAGCCCCACAATCTTTGTGCTCAAGTCCGTGGAATGGGACTTGAACACAAAAATTCTAGGCTGACATTCCAGTGAACCGCTGACAGAGTGCCGCACTGTCGAGAGTGGGACTTGAACCCACAACCGTCTGACTCAGAGGAGAGAGTGCTACCCACTGAGCCACAGCTGAACATAATAGCATAAGAAATAGGAGCAGGAGTAGGCCATACGGCCCTTGAGCCTGCTCCGCCATTTAATAAGATCATGGCTGACCTGATCATGGACTCAACTCCACTTCCCCGCCCACTCCCCATAACCCTTTATCCCCTTATCGTTTAAGAAACTATCTATTTCTGTCTTAAATTTATTCAATGTCTCAGCTTCCACAGCTCTCTGATGCAGCGAATTCTACAGATTCACAACCCTCTGAGAGAAGAAATTTCTCTTCATCTCTGTTCTAATAGTCTGCATCCCAGAGTACTTAAGGAAATGGCCCTAGAAATGGTGGATGCATTGGTGATCATTTTCCAACAGTCTATCGACTTGGGATCAGTTCCTATGGACTGGAGGGTAGCTAATGTAACACCACTGTTTAAAAAAGGAGGGAAAGAGAAAATGGGTAATTATAGGCTGGTTAGCCTGATGTCAGTAGTGGGGAAAATGTTGGAATCAATTAATAAGGATGAAATAGCAGCGCATTTGGAAAGCAGTGACAGGATCGGTCCAAGTCAGCATGGATTTATGAAAGGGAAATCATGCTTGACAAATCTTCTGGAATTTTTTGAGGATGTAACCAGTAGAGTGGACAAGGGAGAACCAGTGGATGTGGTGTATTTGGACTTTCAAAAGGCTTTTGACAAGGTCCCACACAAGAGATTGGTGTGCAAAATGAAAGCACAT
The DNA here is from genome assembly GCF_044704955.1 of Pristiophorus japonicus. Lineage (NCBI taxonomy): Eukaryota > Metazoa > Chordata > Chondrichthyes > Pristiophoridae > Pristiophorus > Pristiophorus japonicus. The sequence continues at coordinate 91,038,102 of NC_091995.1, forward strand.
GGTATTGGGGGTAATGTACTGACGTGGATAGAGAACTGGTTGGCAGACAGGAAGCAGAGTGTCGGGATAAACGGGTCCTTCTCAGAATGACAGGCAGTGACTAGTGGAGTGCCGCAGGGCTCAGTGCTGGGACCCCAGCTCTTTACAATATACATTAATGATTTAGATGAAGGAATAGAGTGTAATATCTCAAAGTTTGCAGATGACACTAAACTGGGTGGCGGTGTGAGCTGGGAGGAGGATGCTAAAAGTCTGCAGGGTGACTTGAAAAGGTTAGGTGAGTGGGAAAATGCATGGCAGATGCAGTATAATGTGGATAAATGTGAGGTTATCCACTTTGGTGGCAAAAACACAAAGGCAGAATATTATCTGAATGGCGGCAGATTAGGAAAAGGGGAGGTGCAACGAGACCTGGGTGTCATGGTTCATCAGTCATTGAAAGTTGGCATGCAGGTACAGCAGGCAAATGGTATGTTGGCCTTCATAGCTAGGGGATTTCAGTATAGGAGCAAGGAGGTCTTACTGCAGTTGTGCAGGGCCTTAGTGAGGCCTCACCTGGAATATTGTGTTCGGTTTTGGTCTCCTAATCTGAGGAAGGACGTTCTTGCTATTGAGGGAGTGCAGCGAAGGTTCACCAGTTTGATTCCCGGGATGGCGGGACTGACATATGAGGAGAGACTGGATCAACTGGGCCTTTATTCACTGAAGTTTAGAAGGATGAGAGGGGATCTCATAGAAACTTATAAGATTCTGGCGGGATTGGACAGGTTAGATGCGGGAAGAATGTTCCTGATGTTGGGTAAGTCCAGAACCAGGGGTCACAGTCTTAGGATAAGGGGTAGGCCATTTAGAACTGAGATGAGGAAAAACTTCTTCACTTAGAGAGTTGTTGATGACAGTTCATTGGATATATTCAAGAGAAAGTTAGATATGGCCCTTACGGCTAAAGGGATCAAGGGGTATGGAGAGAAAGCAGGAAAGGGTTACTGAGGGAATGATCAGCCTTATTGAATGGTGGTGCAGGCTCGAAGGGCCAAATGGCCTACTCCTGCACCTATTTTCTATGTTTCTATGTCAATGAGCGGCCCCTTATTCTAAGATCATGCCCTCTAGTTCTAGTCTCCCCCACCAGTGGAAACATCCTCTCTGCATCCACCTTATCAAGCCCCCTCATAATCTTACACGTTTCGATAAGATCACCTCTCATTCTTCTCAATTCCAATGAATCGTGGCCCAACCTACTCAACATTTCCTCATAAGTCAACCCCCTCATCCCCGGAATCAACCTAGTGAACATTCTCCGAACTGCCTGAAAAGCAAGTATATCCTTTCGGAAATATGGAAACCAAAACTGCACGCAGTATTCCAGGTGTGGCCTCACCAATACCCTGTATAACTGTAGCAAGACTTCCCTGCTTTTATACTCCATCCCCTTTGCAATAAAGGCCAAGATTCCATTGGCCTTCCTGATCACTTGCTGTACCTGCATACTATCCTTTTGTGGCTCATGCACAAGTGCCCCCAGGTCCCGCTGTCCTGCGACAATTTGCAATCTTTCTCCATTTAAATATTAACTTGCTCTTTGATTTTTTTTCCACCAAAGTGCATGACCTCACACGTTCCAACATTCTACTCCATCTGCCAAATTCTCACTTAGCCTGTCTATGTCCTCCTCACACATTGCCCTTCCTCCTTTCTTTGTATCGTAAAGAGAAGATAATTCTTTTTACTGTTTGCTATCACTACAATTACGATCGAGTACATGTGTCGATACTGAATTCCAAGTAGTTTTACGTCGATCATTGGCTCTGGAATTTCCCCACAGCTTGTCACAATGTGCCTTCAACCACAGACAATTTCCTGTCAAGGAGGTTAATGGCTTACTTATGTCTGATTCATCGGTGGATTCCTCGCGGAGCATGTTCTCCTGTGTTTGGTTACATGCCCTTCTCCTCTGTTGCACCCATGTCAGGTAGAAATTATTGTATATGTAAGCACTCTGTTAATGACTCCACGAGGCAGGGTACAGCACTTGAACTGTACAGACTGTAGTCCTTTGTTGCAGCTCCTAGAGTGAGGACACCAAGAGGTGAGCTCCCTTTTATATTGGGCTACCTGCAGTGTACAGGTCACTCTGAGGTCTCCAGCAGCAGCACCCTCTGGTGTACGGGAAAGGTATGTACAGGGTGAAGGTAGATTTAGGTCTCGTGTTACAGTACGTCAGCACATCATTGGCATGCATACATAACAGAAATGACTCTCACTGATCTGCTCTCTCTCTCTCAGAGCTCCACCTTGCCAGCCACCTCCCAATGAAGAAACACATAAGGCATCTGTCAGAAAGCCAGCCACTGGCACGTGATGTCACAATGGTCCAAACAACAACAACCTATATTTATCTAGCGCCTTTAACGTAGTGAGATGTCCCAAGACGCTTCGCAAGAGTATTGTGAGATTAAAATATTTGATACCGAGCCACGTAAGTAGAAATTAGTGCAGGTGACCAAAAGCTTGTTCAAAGAGGTAGTTTATAAGGAGCGTCTTGAAGGAGGAAAGAGACGTAGAGAGGTTTAGGCAGGGAGTTCCAGAGCTTGGGGCCCAGGCAACAGAAGGCACGGCCACCGATGGTTGAGCGATTATAATCAGTGATGCTCAAGAGGGCAGAATTAGAGGAGTGCAGACATCTCGGGGGGATGTGGGGCTGGAGGAGATTACAGAGCTAGGGAGGGGCGAGGGTCATGGAGGGATTTGGAAATGCAAATTTTGAAATCGAGGCGTTGCTTAACCGGGAGCCAATGTAGGTCAGCGAGCACAGGGGGTGATGGGTGAGCGGGACTTGGTGCGAGTTAGGACACGGGGCAGTGAGCACAGGGGGTGATGGGTGAGCGGGACTTGGTGCGAGTTAGGACACGGGGGCAGTGAGCACAAGGGGTGATGGGTGAGTGGGACTCGGTGCGAGTTAGGACACGGAGCTGCGAGCACAGGGGGTGATGAGTGAATGGAACTTGGTGCGAGTTAGGACACGGGGCAGTGAGCACAGAGGGTGATGGGTGAGCGGGACTTGGTGCGAGTTAGGACACGGGGGCAGTGAGCACAAGAGGTGATGGGTGAGTGGGACTCGGTGCGAGTTAGGACACGGGGCAGCGAGCACAGGGGGTGATGGGTGAGCGGGACTCGGTGCGAGTTAGGACACGGGGCAGCGAGCGCAGGGGGTGATGGGTGAGCGGGACTCGGTGCGAGTTAGGACACGGGGCAGCGAGCACAGGGGGTGATGGGTGAGCGGGACTGGGTGCGAGTTAGGACACAGGGCAGCGAGCACAGAGGGTGATGGGTGAGCGGGACTCGGTGCGAGTTAGGACACGGGGCAGTGAGCGCAGGGGGTGATGGGTGAGCAGGACTCGGTGCGAGTTAGGACACGGGGCAGCGAGCACAGGGGGTGATGGGTGAGCGGGACTGGGTGCGAGTTAGGACACAGGGCAGCGAGCACAGGGGGTGATGGGTGAGCAGGACTCGGTGCGAGTTAGGACACGGAGCAGCGAGCACAGGGGGTGATGGGTGAGTGGGACTCGGTGCGAGTTAGGACACGGGGCAGCCGCGTTTTGGATCACCTCTAGTTTACGTAGGGTAGAATGTGGGAGGCCAACCAGGAGGTAACAAAGGCATGGACGAGGGCTTCAGCAGCAGATGAGCTGAGGCAAGGGGTGGAGACGAACGATATTAAGGAGCTGGAAATAGGCAGTCTTAGTTATGCTGCAGATATGTGGTCGGAAGCCCAAAAGAACTACAACTTGTATTTATAAAGCACCTTGAAGGGTAGTAAAACGGCACAAGAAAACACTTGGGGCTAGAATTTCCAGAGCTTCCCCGCCCAGATTCTCGGTGGTATTGGCCGTTTTGGGTGAGAGCCAGGTCAGCGAATAATCCCCCAGCCGATTCCGCCGGAGGGTTTCGAGGTAGCGCTGGGGAGCGGACCACTGGCGTGCACCATCCTCAGATCGCCCTGGCGCGATATTTGGCTCATCGGCGGCCCGTCGGTAAGTTGGAAAAAAAAATCTCCCACGGGAATCAGCGGGAGCCGAGCGGTCGGTGAGTCGCCCGGCCAGAAAAGGTAAGTAATTGTTTTTTTTTTTAACTAATTATTTTCAAATTCTCTTGCAGCGATTTAAGTGAAAAGTGAGAATGTTTATCGTGATTTTTTTTATTTTATGTTTTTTGAAAAAATATTTTTTTGTGTTTTTCTCCTCGTAGGCCCATCCACAGCCTCAGGGTAAATTTAAGTAATTATCGGCCATTTTTTTTTTTAAGAACCGCCCAATCGGCCCAAGATCGCATTTTATCGCCGAGAATCGGGGTGCAAAGCCCATTTTTTTGGCTGGGCGGATTTTTTTCTTTTCCGGGGGAGAATTTTTCGCCGGCGATAATTTTGGGAATTATAGCGGTATTTTGGGCAGCAATTGGGGGGTTGTTTGGAAATTCTAGCCCTTAGAGCACTGCGAACAGTTCTGGTCGCCATATTATAACAAGGATATAGAGGCACTGGAGAGGGTGCAGAGAAGATTTACAAGGATGATACCAGAAATGCGAGGGTGTACCTATCAGGGAAGGGTGAACAGGCTGGGTCTCTTTTCTCTTGAAAAAGAGAAGGCTGAGGGGGTGACCTAATAGAGGTCTTTAAAATGATGAAAGGTTTTGATAGAGTGGATACAGAGAGAGTGTTTCCACTTGTGGGGAAGAGTGTAACTAGAGGCCATCAATATAAGATAGTCACCAAGAAATCCAATGGGGAATTCAGGAGAAACTTCTTTACCCAGAGAGTGGTGAGAATGTGGAACTCGCTGCCACAGGGAGGGGTTGAGGCGAATAGTATCGATGCATTTAAGGGGAGACTAGACAAGCATATGAGGGAGAAGGGAATAGAGGGTTATGCTGATAGATTTAGATGAGGAAAGACGGGAGGAGGCTCGAGTGAAACATAAACGCCGGCATGGACTGGTTGGGCCGAATGGCCTGTTCCTGGGCCGAATATCCGGTGTAATGAAGTCGCTTCACAGGGGCAATTATCGAACAAAATTTGACACATTCGAGCCACAAAAGGAGAAATTAGGGCAGATGACCAAAAGCTTGGTCAAAGAGCTAGGTTTTAAGGAACATCTTAAAGTAGGAGAGAGAAGTAGAGAGGTGGAGAGGTTTAGGGAGGGAGTTCCAGAGCTTGGGGCCCAGGCAACAGAAGGCACGGCCACCAATGGTTGAGCGATTAAAATCAGGGATGCTCAGGAGGGCAGAATTAGAGGAGCGCAGACATCTCGGGGGGGGTTGTGGGGTAGGAGGAGATTACAGAGATAGGGAGGGGCGAAGCCATGGAGGGATTGGAAAACAACGATGATAGTTTTAAAATCGAGGCATTGCTTAAGCGGGAGCCAATGTAGGTCAGCGAGCACAGGGGGTGATGGGGGAGCGGGACTTGGTACGAGTTAGGACACGGGGCAGCGAGCACAAGGGGTGATGGGTGAGCGGGACTTGGTGCGAGTTAGGACACGGGCAGCGAGCACAGTGGGTGATGGGTGAGCGGGACTTGGTGCGAGTTAGGACATGGGCAGCGAGCACAGTGGGTGATGGGTGAGCGGGACTTGGTGCGAGTTAGGACACGGGGCAGTGAGCACAGTGGGTGATGGGTGAGTGGGACTTGGTGCGAGTTAGGACACGGGGCAGTGAGCACAGTGGGTGATGGGTGAGCGGGACTCGGTGTGAGTTAGGACACGGGGCAGTGAGCACAGTGGGTGATGGGTGAGCGGGACTCGGTGTGAGTTAGGACACGGGGCAGTGAGCACAGGGGGTGATGGGTGAGCGGGACTCGGTGCGAGTTAGGACACGGGGCAGTGAGCACAGGGGGTGATGGGTGAGCGGGACTTGGTGCGAGTTAGGACACGGGGCAGTGAGCACAGTGGGTGATGGGTGAGCGGGACTTGGTGCGAGTTGGGACACATGCCTCTTATGTTCCTTTTTTCTTTGTAGACAGGAAATGTTAGTCGAACAATTTTTCAATGAGAGAAAAAGAGAACATGCCCCTTTAAGGGTCTGCTACTTGGCAGAAGCTCAGGCTGTTGATGAATACATTTGAGCCGACTTCCAGTAATATATTGGCACCGACACACATAATTCTAAAAGCACTCACATGTTTCAGAGTCAAAAAATATCTCTGGTTATGTGGACAGCCTGGAGAAGCTGGGGTTGTTCTCCCGAGGGTAGAGCAGGTTGAGAGGGGATTTGGTCGAGATGTTCAATTTTGACAAGAATAAATACAAAGAATTTATGTATCCAATAGCAACAGGGTCGGTAGCCAGATGGCACAGGTTGGTGGTGATTGACGAAAGAATCAGAGGGAACATGAGGAAAAAATGTTTTTTAACCACAACTATTTATTGTGATCTGGAATGCAGTGCCTAAACATTCAAAAGAGTTGGATAAACACTTGGCAGAATAAACATTTCTAACAGGGCTACAGAGAAAGGACAGGGAGTGGGACTAATTGGAAAGCTCGAACTAAAAGAGTGGACATAGGCACTGATAGAGTCGTAATAAAGGATGAGACTGAGTACTGTGTACAATGAGCAAGTGTGACATTAGCTCCTTTAATAAGACTCCAGAATGCAGGTACCTCATGGGTGGCCTGCTTGTATACCGTGCTCCCAAGGGATGCTGGGCCCTCTGGTGGTAGTGTAATACAGGTTACAAAGGGGTTAAATACATAACATCACTCCCCCGTGAAGACAACAGTATATTTATTTACAGGGTGAGACGATCTGGGGCTTTTCGTTCCCTTGTCGATCGTCTCGGTACAAATGCGGGTGAGGGTGAGTTGGTTCGTTCTTCACTGGGCTGTTGGGCAGCCGGCCTTGCCGGGCTGCTGGGGATGGTGAGTTCGGCTTCGTGGTCAACTATGATGTCAGTTGCCAGTTGTGTGTGTGTGTTGGAGGGTCAAAGTTGGTGGTGTCTTCTTCGGGTTGTTCGTAGCTGTTGGGGAACCGCAATTTGATTTGGTCCAAATGTTTTCTGTACGTTTGTCCATTGGCCAATTTGACCTGAAACACTCTACTCCCCTCTTTGGCTGAGACTGTGCCAGCGAGCCATTTGGGACCATGTCCATAATTGGGCACAAACACAGGATCATTGATCTCAATATCACGTGACAAATTTGCGCGGTCATGGTATACACTTTGTTGATGCAGCTTGCCCTCCACGTGATCATGGACATCAGGGTGGACAAGAGAGAGCCTTGTTTTTAGCGACCTTTTCATGAGCAGCTCAGCTGGGGAACCCCGGTGAGTGAGTGGGGTCTGGTGCAGTAGCTGAGTAGCACACGGGACAACCGGGTCTGCAGGGAGCCTTCCGACACACGTTTCAAGCTTTGCTTGATGGTCTGAACTGCCCGTTCTGCCTGGCCGTTGGATGCGGGCTTGAACGGGGCAGATGTGACGTGTTTGATCCCATTTTGGGTTATGAATTCCTTGAATTCAGCACTGGCGAAACACGGCCCATTGTCGCTGACTAGAACATCGGGCAAGCCATGCATAGCAAACATGGTTCGTAGGTTTTCAATAGTGGACGTGCTTACAGACATTATTGCACATTCAATCCAGTTTGAGTAAGCGTCCACGACAACCAAGAACATTTTGTCTAGAAATGGGCCCGCATAGTCCACGTGGATCCTCGACCACGGTTTGGAGGGCCACGACCACAAACTTAGCGGTGCCTCTCTGGGTGCATTGCTCAGCTGAGAGCAAGTGTTTCACTGGCGCATGCATGACTCCAAATCTGAGTCGATGCCGGGCCACCACAGAAGGGATCTGGCTATGGCTTTCATCATTACAATGCAGTTCACATATGAACGTTTCTCTGCCTTTCTTGGGCAAGACCACGCCATTGCCCCACAACAGACAGTCCGCCTGCAGGGACATTTCATCTTTGCGCCTGTGGAACGGCTTAATCGCCTCCTGCATCTCCGCTGGGACACTGGTCCAGCTCCCATGGAGGACACAGTTTTTTTACCAAGGACAGCAAAGGATCCTGGTTGGTCCAGGTCTTGATCTGGCGGGCCGTTTCGGGGGACTTTTCGTTCTCGAATGCCTCCGTGACCATCAGCAAGTCCGCTGGTGGGCAATGGCAGCCGACTGAGAGCATCTGCGCAGTTCTCTGTGCCCGGTCTGTGGCAGATTACATAGTTGTATGCCGACAGCGTGTGCGCCCATCTTTGGATGCGGGCAGAAGCATTGGTGTTAATCCCTTTGCTCAGAGAACAGCGATATGAGCGGCTTGTGGTCAGTTTCAAGCTCAAACTTGAGGCCAAATAAGTACTGGTGCATTTTCTTTACCCTGTAAACAGCCGCCAGAGCCTCTTTTTCAATCATGCTGTAGGCCCTTTCGGCCTTGGACAAACTCCTGGACGCATAAGCGACCCATTTAAAATCCCCGATCGTTAGCCTGTTGTAACACACACCCGACCCCGTATGATGACGCATTGCAAGCTAGCACTAATCGTTTACATGGGTTGTACAGGCCAGGCAGTTTGTTAGAACACAACAGATTTCTGGCTTTCTTAAAGGCAGCCGCTTGTGAATTCCCCCATACCCAGTCACCTCTCTTGCGCAGTAGCGCATGTAGGGGTTCTAGCAGGGTGCTTAACCCAGGTCGGAAATTACCGAAATAGTTAAGGAGTCCCAGGAACGACCGCAGCTCCGTCAAGTTCTGTGGTTGCGGCGCGTTCTTGATGGCCTCCGTCTCGGTGTCGGTGGGTCTGATGCCGTCTGCCGCGATTTTTCTTCCCAAAAACTCGACCTCCTGCGCCAGGAAAACACACTTCGAGCGTTTCAACCTGAACTCCATGCGATCCAACCGCCTAAGAACCTTGTCCAGATTCTTCAAATGCTCAATGGTGTCCTGACCTGTAACCAGTATGTTATCCTGGAAAACCACGGTGCGAGCAGGCTCTCCATGTTCCGCTGGAAGATTGCTGCGGCCGACCGAATCCCGAACAGGCACAGGTTATAGATGAACAGACCTTTGTGCATGTTAATGCAGGTGAGGCCTTTCGAAGACTCCTCCAGCTCTTGCATCATGTAGGCCGAGGTCAGGTCCAGCTTGGTGAACATCTTTCTTCCAGCCAGGGTCGCAAATAGGTCGTCTGCCTTGGGTACTGGGTACTGGTCCTGTAGCGAAAACGGTTACTTTATAGTCCCCACAAATTCTAACCATGCCATCCTCTTTAAGTATCGGGACAATCGGACTGGCCCACTCGTTGAATTCCACCGGTGCGATGATGCCTTCTCGCTGCAGCCTGTCCAGCTCAATTTCCACTTTCTCACGCATCATGTACAGTAACGCCCGAGCCTTGTGATGGATGGATCGCGTACTGGGAACCAAATGGATCTGCACTTTTGCCCCCGCGGAGTTTCCAATGCCTGGCTCGAACAACGATGGGAACTTGCTCAGAACCTGGGCACATGAGGCGTCGTCGACACACGAAAGCGCACGGATGTTGTCCCAGTTCCAGCGTATTTTTCCCAGCCAGCTTCTGCCAAACAATGTGGGGCCACAGCGGGAGTTCGTGTACTGCTCCGTCATAGGAAACTTTGGCTTCTGCACTGCCAATTACAGGGATTAGTTCCTTGCTGTAAGTCCTTAGTTTGGTGTGAATGGGGCTGAGCTTGGGCCTGTGTGCCTTTTTGCCCCACAGCCTGTCGAAGGTCTTTTTACTCATTATGGACTGACTCGCACCCGTGTCCAGCTCCATAGACACTGGAATTCAGTTCGGTTCAACTTTCAACATTATTGATGGACATTTTGTAATGAATGTGTGTACCCCGTACACTTCTGCCTCCTCGGTACGAGTCTCCAATTCAGCCTGATCCACAGCGGATCGATTTTCCTCTGCAACATGGTGGTTTGCAGGGTTTGCAGCTCGCCTGCACATTCGCTGGCGGTGTCCCATTGTTCTGCAACCGTTGCACGCATAGTGCTTGAAGCGGCATTGATGGGGCCGATGATAACCTCCACAGCGCCAACAGGGTGTTAACTGCCTCGCATTAACGATTGATGGTGGACTCTGGGTCAATTGAAGTCGGGCCACAGCAGCCGGCGTGTACATTCTGCCATGTATATTTCTGCTTGAAACCGACGTTACTTTATGCACAGTACTGGCTAAAACTTCTTTACTCTGTTTGGTGTTATCGCAGGTGGACATAAATGCCTAGGCTATCGTTATGGCTTTACTTAGATTCAGAGTTTCAACAGTTCGTGAAGGATTGTCCCATGGCCAATGCCCAGTACAAAAAAGTCTCTTAAGCATTTGTTCTGGGAATCCCTCAAATTCACAATCTCCTGCGAGGTGCCTGAGTTCGGCGATGTAGCTCGCCACTTCCTGGCCCTCCGATCGTTGACATGTGTAAAACTAATATCGCGCCATCAAAACGCTTTCCTTAGGATTTAGGTGCTCCCGGACCAGCGTACACAATTCTTCATAGGATTTCTCTGTTGGTTTTGCCGGAGTCAGGAGATTCTTCATGAGGCCATAGGTTGTTGCCCCACAGACAGTTAGGAGGATCGCTCTTCGTTTGGCAGCGTTCTCGTCCCCTTCCAGCTCATTGGCCACGAAGTATTGGTCAAGTCTCTCCATGAAGGCTTCCCAATCGTCCCCTTCTGAGAACTTCTCCAGGATGTCGACTGTTCTTAGCATTTTCGCGCGGTTGTTCGTTACCTCGTCGCCAATTGTTACACTCGTAATAAAAGGTGAAACTGAGTAGTGTACAATGAGCAAGTGTGACCTTAGCTCCTTTAATAAGACTCCAGAGTGCAGGTATCTCTTGGGTGACCTGCTTATATACCATGCTCCCAAGGGATGCTGGGATCCCTTGGGACTCCAACAGGTAGGTCCTCTGGTGGTAGTGTAATACAGGTTACAAGGGGTTAAATACATAACAGGCATGATGGGCCGAATGGCCCACCTTCTGTGCTGTATCAATCACCGCCCACGAAGGCCCTTCTCCCGGGGATGCGTTGGAAACGTCAAACGCACCCGGAAAGGCAGCAATTTCACGGCCAATATGTACATTATTTATAATCAAATAACCAAACCGACTACAATCTGGGAAGAGTTGGTTGAGTGCAGCGGAGATTTTACGTGGTGCAGGCGGAGGAGCTGGAAAATACAAAACTGAGGTGCTACAGTGCCACCACTGGCAGGAGGGTGTCACTGCAGCGTGACAAGTTTACATTGGAACTATGGGCATAAGAATTTACAATGGAAAAGTTGACACTAAAAAAAAAAATGGGAAGGAAGGTTTGAGAGAGTTAATTATAATGATCATTTATTTGAATAAATTTGCTGCAGAGCTGTTAAAAGGCTGACTCAGGTCTGATGTTGTGACATTTTGCCACTTTTTGAAGAAGTGAAAGATTTGATTGAAGCACAGACATTTCCAGCAGCCAATTTTAACAACAGTTCTGGTTTTTTTTTAAATCCCGAGGAGGTTGCTAATTTTTACTCAAGATGTCAAGGACAGTCAAGATACGAGGACGGGAAGAGCGCAAGAACCTGGCTACGAGTGCGAATTTATGGGAACGGTAGTGTAGTGGTTATGTTACAGGACTAGTAATCCCGAGACCAGGACTCATAACCCAGGAAGACCAGTTCAAATGCCGCCCCGACATCTGGGGAATTTAAATTCAGTTAATTAAACAAATCTGGAATAAAAAGCTAGCAACATTAATGGTGACATTTCCACTCATAGGGGAAACTAAAACGAGGGAACATCGTCTCAGAATAAGGGGCCGCCCTTTTAAGACTGTGACAAGGAGGAATGTCTTCTGTAAATCTGTGGAATTCTCTGCCCCAGAGAGCTGTGGAGGCTGGGTCAGTGAATATATTTAAGGTGGAGATACAGATTTTTGAGCGATAAGGGGATAAGGGGTTATGGGGAGCGGGCGGGGAAGTGGAGCTGAGTCCAAGATCAGATCAGCCATGATCTTATTGAATGGCAGAGCAGGCTCGAGGGGCCGTATGGCCGACTCCTGCTCCTTTTTCTTATGATTGTTGTAAAAAAAAAACATCTAGTTCACTAATGTTCTTTCGTGAAGGAAATCTGCCGCCCTTACCCGGTCTGGCCTATCTGTGACTCCACACCCCCACAGCAGCGTGCTTAACTCTTAACTGCTCCCTGAAATGGTCAAGTAAGACACTCGGGTGTGTATCGAACCACTCGGGAAAAAACCTTCACCACACGGACTGCAGCGGTTCAAGGCGGCGGCTCACCACCACTTTCTCAAGGGCAATTAGGGATGGGCAATAAATGCCTGTATCCCAGGAACAAATAAAAAAAGACTGCAGTCTGTACAACAGCAATCTGCCGCTCTGCCCCTCACAGTATCCAAACACGAGAAGCCCCATCAGAAAGCAGTTATTAACAAAAAACAGCACTATTAAAATGTGTTTTTATTTTAATGAATGAATAATAAATATCTGTTTTATAAGCTCACATTCTCTGGACATGATACAGCACAGCCGTAATACACATACACATATATATATATATATATATATATATTTAAAAAAAACACACAGCATGTCCCCAATGAGATCATGTTACCCTGCCCTTGATAATGGTTCTCCATTCATCTGGACTTCAGACACGTACCAGCACCTGGCTTTGGACCCAATATATGGCAGAGGTACCAGTTAGTCAGTAATGCCAGTCAGACAGTCACCATCTCAATTTAGCATTGGTATCCCTGTAAATAGCAAGGGGACCCTCGGGGATGGGGGACGGGGGGGGGGGAACGTCGACAGTCCAAAGGGGCTGTACAGAAAAACGAGTTCAGCAATCATCCGTCGCAATGCCAGAATTTGCAAGCTGAAACCAAGGCATTCGACATTGCTAAAAAAACCTGAATGGTTTGTCTGTCCACCGGCCCCACCCAGCTCTCCCGACAGGGCAGTGTACTCCATATGAAATAGGGAGTATAAATACAAGTTTTTTTTTTAAAAAAAGGGCAGATACTGTATCTTCCTTGCTCCACGGAAGAATTTTTATTCTCACATCTTAGAAATTTACAGCGCGGAAGGAGGCCATTTCAGCCCATCGTGTCCGCGCCGGCCGACAAAGAGCTACCCAGCCTAATCCCACTTTCCAGCTCTCGGTCCGTAGCCCTGTAGGTTACGGCACTTCAGGTGCACATCCAGGTACTTTTTAAATGTGGTGAGGGTTTCTGCCTCTCCCACCCTTTCAGGCAGTGAGTTCCAGACCCCCACCACCCTCTGGGTAAAAACATTTCCCCTCAAATCCCCTCTAAACCTCCCCCCCAATTACTTTAAATCTATGCCCCTTGGTTGGTGACCACTCTGCTACGAGAAATAGATCCTTCCCATCCACTCTATCAAGGCCCCTCATAATTTTATACACCACAATAAGGTCTCCCCACAGTTTCCTCTGTTCCAAGGAAAACCACCACAGCCTATCCAATCTTTCCTCATAGCTAAAACTCTCCAGTCCCGGCAACAACCTCGTAAATCTCCTCTGCACCCTCCCGTGTGCGATCACATCTTCTCAAGAGATGGTCCAGCACATTCCTTCCCGAGCTTTGCCCGCCCTCCCTCTTCAATGCCAACCCCTTGGCTCCTTCCACATTCCTAACTCAACCATTTCCTCTCTCTGGGGCATCCCTTACTGCAATTGTACAGGGCCTTGGTGAGACCACACCTTGAATATTGTGTGCAGTTTTGGTCTCCTAATCTGAGGATGGACATTCTTGCGATTGAGGGAGTGCAGCAAAGGTTCACCAGACTGATTCCCGGGATGGCAGGACTGACATATGAAGAAAGACTGGATTGACTAGGCTTATATTCACTGGAATTTAGAAGAATGAGAGGGGGTCTCATAGAAACATATAAAATTCTGGCGGGATTGGACAGGTTAGATGCAGGAAGAATGTTCCCGATGTTGGGGAAGTCCAGAACCAGGGGTCACAGTCTAAGGATAAGGGGTAAGTCATTTAGGACCGAGATGAGGAGAAACTTCTTCACTCAGAGAATTGTGAACCTGTGGAATTCTCAACCACAGAAAGTTGTTGAGGCCAGTTTGTTAGATATATTCAAAAGGGAGTTAGATGTGGCCCTTACGGCTAAAGGAATCAAGGGGTATGGAGAGAAAGCAGGAATAGGGTACTGAGGTGAATGATCAGCCATGATCTTATTGAATGGTGTTGCAGGCTCGAAGGGCCGAATGGCCTACTCCTGCACCTATTTTCTATCCCTCCGCATCGCAATCTAGAAACTGCCCCTCCCACCACTTTCTCCCTCCCTCTCTCTGCAACATCTCCAACACAGCCATTGGCCTCCTTCCTGCCGAGGCATTCCTAATCCAGTCAGGCACTCACTCACTCCTCCTCCTCCTCCTCCTCTTCCTCCCTCCTCCTCCTCCCTCCCCCAGGCTGCCCCAACCCAGCTCCCTCCTCCCGACTCAGCGGTGCGGAGACCAATACGCCAGCGATGGTGCCTCCTTCTAATGGTCCCATAGACCTTGTGGCACACGTTTTCTCCCTGGTTCAAATCCTACTGCAGGGACTCAAGCACAAAAGAAAAATCTAGGCCGACACTCCCAGTGCAGTGCTGAGGGAGCGCCGCACTGTCGGAGGTGCCATCTTTTGGATGAGACGTTAAACCGAGGCCCCGTCTGCTCTCTCAGGCGGATGTAAAAGATCCCATGGCACTAATTCAAAGAAGAGCAGGGGAGTTATCCCCGGTGTCCTGGGGCCAATATTTATCCCTCAATCAACATCACTTAAAAAAAAACAGATTATCTGGGTCATTATCACGTTGCTGTGTGTGGGAGCTTGCTGTGCGCAAATTGGTGGCCGCGTTTCCCACATTACAACAGTGACTACACTCCAAAAGTACTTCATTGGCTGTGAAGACATCCGGCGGTCGTGAAAGGCGCTATATAAATGCAAGTCTTCTTTTTCTTTTTGATCCGAGTGGAAGGCAAAATCGGAAGCCATAACTAATGATCAGCAAGGCAGGCGACGCAATTCAAGAAGAAGAACTAAGTGATAAACACACACATCAGAAAGAAACAAGTCAATAGTTAAAATATCTTCAGTGCATTTCTTTGGATCAGCATTGAGCCAGCGTCCAGCAGCGAAGGTAGCCTTGGTGGTAATGATGCACAGAACGGCAAGAAGCGAATGCTTCAAACTAAGCCGTTAGCCCCCCCCCCCCCCCCGCTTCACGCTAACACGATGCATCCCATGAGGCCGCGTGGCTTGTTTCCGTGCTGTTTAAAAGCTCCATGCCATGCAGCTGGCCAAGGGAGGGGGGGGGGGATAAAATCGCTGCCCCCTTGCCCTCAACTCCGCTATCAGAATTCCTGCCCTCATCAGTGGCTAGGGGAGACGGAGCATCGTGTAATATAGCGCTCCACGATGCAACTGCGGCTGTAAATACAATAAAAGTCACGTGGGTGCAATCGGAACCATCTTGGTAAAGCGTGTGCGTTCGTGACATCACAACGAAGACAGCACGGGTCGCGCTCCCGCACGCTTGCAATGCGGCGCACGTTTTCTACGGTGGAGGTGCGAATTGCCTCTGGGGATGAAGATTTAAACCGTCTTACTCACTCCCGTGGGGGTGGGGGGGGGGGGGGGGGAACCAATAGGAGGATGAAATGACGGGACGGACAGTTCATCTTGGCAAAAGGCCCGCCACCCCTCCGTCCGCTTCCCCAGTGGTCTGGTCCGCGGATGAGGAACCTCGGCGGCGTGTCCATTTTGCAACTTTAAAGAGCGGGAGCTGGGGAGAAACAAAAGCAGCAGCCGCGGTACACCAGCAGCACAAGACATAGAAGATAGACCAGGCGACGCGAGTTGGAGAGTTTGAACATGGCGTGAAGCAGGACTCAAACAGAAGCCCTTGCGAAGTCATCTTGCTTTGCACCTTCTCTGTAACAAAAAGAAATAATAAACCCACGTTTAGTTACACTAATAGCAAGGAGGATGTTCAGATAGTCAACAAAGCCCTTCTGCAGCCGGGACCATCGGATGGCACTTACTGAAATACACAGGCTCTATGGGCAGTATCGACTAAAACTCGTGTCAGCCAATGGCTCAGTGGGCAGCGCTCTCTCTCGCCTCGGAGTCAGAAGGTTGTGGGTTCGAGTCCCACTCCAGGGACTTGAGCACAAATCTAGGCTGACACTGCCAGTGCAGTGCTGAGGGAGTGCCACACTGTCGGAGGTGCCGTCTTTCGGATGAGACGTTAAACCGAGACCCCGTCTGCTCTCTCAGGTGGATGTAAAAGATCCCATGGCACCATTTCAAAGAAGAGCAGGGGAGTTATCCCCAGGGTCCTGGGGCCAATATTTATCCCTCAATCAACATAACAAAATGATCTGATCATTATCACATTGCTGTGTGTGGGAGCTTGCTGTGCGCAAATTGGCTGCTGTGTTTCCCACATTACAACAGTGACTACACTCCAAAAGTACTTCATTGGCTGTAAAGCGCTTTGAGACGTCTGGTGGTCATGAAAGGCGCTATATAAATGCAAGTCTTTCTAGAATCCACAGCCACCAGATTGTTGAGTTCAACAACATAAGTACGTACGTAACCATGGCTCCCATTTTTTCCCGCTGCTAGTAATCGGACAAGGCTTCTCCGGCAGCACTTCCCAAACCCGCGACCTCTTCCACCGAGAAGGACAAGGTCAGCAGGCGCATGGGAACACCACCACCTCCAAGTCACGCACCACCCTGACTTGGAAATATAATCGGCAGTTCCTTCATCGTGGTTGGTCAGATAGGGCGAGAAGAAGCTTGTGTGGAGCCTAATGGTATGTTGGCCTTCATAGCGAGAGGATGTGAGTATAGGAGCAGGGAGGTCTCACTACAGTTGTACAGGGTCTTGGTGAGGCCACACCTTGAGTATTGTGTACAGTTTTGATCTCCTAATCGGAGGAAGGACATTCTTGCTATTGAGCGAAGGTTCACCAGACTGATTCCCGAGATGGCAGGACTGACATATGAAGAAAGACTGGATCAACTGGGCCTGTATTCATTGGAATTTAGAGGAATGAGAGGGAATCTCATAGAAACATATAAAATTCTGACAGGATTGGACAGGTTAGATGCAGGAAGAATGTTCCCAATGTTGGGCAAGTCCAGAACCAGGGGTCACAGTCTAAGGATAAGGGGTAAGCCATTTAGGACTGAGATGAGGAGAAACTTCTTCACTCAGAGAATTGTGAACCTGTGGAATTCTCTACCACAGAAAGTTGTTGAGGCCAATTTGTTGGATATATTCAAAAGGGGAGTTAGATGTGGCCCTTACAGCTAAAGGGATCAAGGGGTATGGAGAGAAAAGCAGGAATGGGGTACTGAAGTTGCATGATCAGCCATGATCATATTGACTGGTGGTGCAGGCTTGAAGGGCCGAATGGCCCTCTCCTGCACCTATTTTCTATGTTTCTAAACAGCGGCATGGACCAGTTGAGCCAAGCGGCTGGTTTCTGTGCTGTAAAGTCTATGCAACTGTACACAGAAAGTTCCTTCTGGGCAATCGTCCAAGTTTTCATTCATGACCGCCCTCCACACCAGCTCCCCTCCCCTCCGCGGGTTGCGTAAGCAACTTGACTCACAGAAGTGTGAGTCACGCAGGAGGCTGAACCCTCTCGACAGAACCACACACACACACACACACACACACACACACCCAGAACTGTTGGCAAAGGCCCCTCGGCCCCGACAGATCATAGGGTTTGAGTTACGCGGAGCAAATTCATCTCGGGGTGTGGGAGGGGAGAAACAAAAAGGTGCAGGGGAGGGGAGGGCTCATCTGGGACACCCGCCCCCCACCGATTGTTAATTTAAGCCGAGCCGCTACGCCCGAACTTAAAAATGATTGAGATTGGGGGTGGGGCACAGAGAGAGAGAGAGAGAGAGAGAGAGAGAAAGAGGTCATGACCCCAACTCCCGCCTAGTGAGAGTCAGTGCCTTGAGTAGGACGAAGGAAAAGTTGAAAATACACGTGCACATACACATAGATCAAGATCATCTCAAAAGGCATGCATTTGTTAAAGGGAGTACAGTACACATAGGAAGTTTTTAAATAGACCTGAACGCGCCATTATTGTTGCAAGCAGAGGACAGCCCTCTCATCACAACCGTGTGTGTCGGCATAGCTCTAAACCTTGCCGTATTAAACCAGTAAACCAACTTAGAGCCAGGCCCATATTGGTATGACAGGGTCACTGCAGGGACTCAGTCCGATGGGTACGGTTTGCCGACTGTGGTTGCCAAGGGAGACGGGAGGCTAGTTACCAAGGGTCACTGGCTGTAAATTAGTAAAGTAAACAAGTCTGACTGGCGAATCCCTTGATCTATAACCGCCTCACACATGACCGGCCGCTGGTTTCCCCGTCAGGGTGCAAACTCACCTCCTCATTCCTTTCCAAAGTTTTCCTTCCTGTCCCTCTCTGCTCATTGCTCCTGAACCTTGACAGTGGTCAATGCCAATGGCTCCATCTCGGTCACATATGGAGGGGTCTACGTGACGAAACAGAGAACGGAAAGAGCACGCTTTAATATAACCGAAGCAACAGCGACGCAAGCTCCCAATACGTGAAGGCAGGAGCGATTGGTGCCAGGGGATATCCGTGCTGGGGAGCAGGAACAGGAGGAGGCCATTCAGCCCCTCCCGCTAGTCAATGAGATCACAGCTGATCTGCATCTTAACTCCATCTACCCGCTTTGGTGGCGGGGGATACTACTACGTCAACAACAACATGTATTTATATAGCGCCTTTAATGCAATGAAACGTCCCAAGGCGCTTCACAGGAGTGTTATAGACAAAAAAAATTGACACCGAGTTACATAAGGAGAAGTTAGGGCAGGTGACCAAAAGCTTGGTCAAAGAGGTAGGTTTTAAGGAGCGTCTTAAAGAGAGAGAGAGAGGCGGAGAAGGTTTAGGCAGGGAGTTCCAGAGCTTGGGGCCCAGGCAACAGAAGGCACGGCCACCAACGGTGGAGCGATTATAATCAGAGATGCTCAGGAGGCCAGAATTAGAGGAGCGCAGATATCTCGGGGGGTTGTGGGGCTGGAGGAGAATTTTGAACTTGAGGCGTTGCTTAATCAGGGGCCAATGTCGGTCAGCGAGCAGAGGGGGCGATGAGTGAGAGCGGGACTTGGTGCGAGTTAGGATACGGGCAGCCGTGTTTTGGATGACCTGAATACCCTTGCCTCACAAAAACTTCAGTATCAAAACTTTCAAGTGAAACCCCAGCCTCAGTGGTGGTGGTGGTGGTGGTGGGGGGGGGGGAGAGGAAGGTGGGGGGAGAGAGTTCCAGATTCCCACCGCACTGTGTGTGAAGAGGGGTTTCCTGACATCACCCCTGAATGGCCTGGCTCTAATTTTAAGGGGACGCCCCCTTGTTCTGAACTCACCCCACCAGAGGAGATAGATTCTCTCCATCTACCCGATCAAACCCTTGATGGAGTAATTAAAGCTCATAAATATTCTAACAAACAGTGGGGAGGAGATGATAGAAATGATGCATCATCATCTACTCTGTCCCAACAAGTTCAAGCTTCGAAGGGCGTTCCCGATTACACCACAACAGGATTTCCAGTACTCACACCTGGCATTCTATGATCTTGCTTGAGGATCATCAATTCAGTGTAGAAATATTTCTTCTCATCCTCTGCTGAAACCGTAATAATTGCTTTGTTACCTCTAGACTTGACTAGCAGTATTAGGAGATAGAAATTTGACACCGAGCCGCATAAGTAGAAATTAGCACAGGTGCTTGGTCAAAGAGGTCGGTTTCAAGGAGCGTCTTGAAGGAGGAAAGAGAGGTAGAGAGGCGGAGAGGTTTAGGGAGGGAGTTCCAGAGCTTGGGGCCCAGGCAACAGAAGGCACGGCCACCGATGGTGGATCGATTATAATCAGGGATGCTCAGGAGGGCAGAATTAGAGCAGCGCAGACATCTCGGGGGGGTTGTGGGGCTGGAGGAGATTACAGAGATAGGGAGGGGCGAGGGCCATGGAGGGATTTGAAAACAAGGATGAGAATTTTGAAAGTGAGGTGTTGTTTAACTGGGAGCCAATGTAGGTCAGCGGGACTTGGTGCGAGTTAGGACACGGGGCAGCGAGCACAGGTGGCGATGGGTGAGCGGGACTCGGTGCGAGTTAGGACACGGGGCAGCGAGCACAGGGGGTGATGGGTGAGCGGGACTTGGTGCGAGTTAGGACACGGGGCAGCGAGCACAGGGGGCGATGGGTGAGCGGGACTCGGTGCGAGTTAGGACACGGGGCAGCGAGCACAGGGGGTGATGGGTGAGCGGGACTCGGTGCGAGTTAGGACACGGGGCAGCGAGCACAGGGGGTGATGGGTGAGCGGGACTCGGTGCGAGTTAGGACACGGGGCAGCGAGACTCGGTGCGAGTTAGGACACAGGGCAGCAAGCACAGGGGGTGATGGGTGAGCGGGACTTGGTGCGAGTTAGGACACAGGGCAGCGAGCACTGGGGGTGATGGGTGAGCGGGACTCGGTGCAAGTAAGGACACAGGGCAGCGAGCACAGGGGGCGATGGGTGAGCGGGACTCGGTGCGAGTTAGGACACGGGGCAGCCGAGTTTTGGATCACCTCTAGTTTGTGAGAGGCCGGCCAGAAGTGCGTTGGAACGGTCAAGTCTAGAGGTATCAAAGGCGTGGACGTAAAAGTATCACATCAAACCATCCTCAGGAGATGTCGCTGTCCAGGGACCAACAGCAGGAACCCTGGCCAAAGGACACTGAGGCACACTGAAGCAGCCCAATCGGGCTCAGCATAGCCTGGGACCAAACAGTGTGGCCTTTTTTTAACCAGAGGAGCCACAGGGTACTAGAGGTTTGCTTCAGAATGTTATTAGGCACTGTAAAAATCTAATTTGATAAACAACACAATGGACATTTAGAGTCCACCACGAGGAGCAGAGGTGGTCCTCTGAATTCCCTGACCCAGCAAGGAGCCCTCAAGAGCAAGTGGACTTAAGAACTTGCATTTATGCAGCGCCTGTCATGACCTCAGGATGTCCCAAAGTCCTTTACTGCCATTGAAGTATAGAATAGAACCACAGAACGGTTACAGCACAGGAGGAGGCCATTCGGCCCGTCGAGCCCGTGCCGGCTTTCTGCAAGAGCACCTCAGCCAGTCCCACTCCCCTGCCCTTTCCCCATAGCCCTGCAATATTCTTTCAGCTACTTATCCAGCTCCCTTTTGAAAGCCACGATTGAGTCTGCCTCCACCACCCTCTCAGGCAGCGCATTCCAGATCCTAACCACTCGCTGCGTAAAAAGGTTTTTCCTTGTGTTGCCTTTGGTTCTTCTGCCAATCGCCTTAAATCTGTGTCCTCTGGTTCTCGACCCTTCCACCAATGGGAACAGTTTCTCTCCATCTACTCTGTCCAGACCCCTCATCATTTTGAACACCTCGATCAAATCTCCTCTCAACCTTCTCTGCTCCAAGGAGAACAACCTCAGCTCCTCCAGTCTAACTGAAGTCCCTCATCCCTGGAACCATTCTTGTAAATCTTTTCTGCACCCTCTCTAAAGGCCTTCACATCTGTTATGTCTGTAATGTACCTATGAATGACTCCACGAGGCAATGTGTTGCACTCAAACTGTGGTGACCTTGGTCCTTTATTCGTAACTCCAGAATAAGGCACAGGCATGGTGGCTCCCCTTTTATACAGCCCCTGCCACCAGGGCAGGAAACCCCAGTCTCCACCAGTTGCACCCTCTAGTGGTGCCAGCATAGTATATACACAGTGTAAACCTTATTGATAGTACATCAAGTAACAAGTCTCCAACTTATGCAACCACAGAGAGTATATCTATAGTCTGCATGTATAACATCCTTCCTAAAGTATGGTGCGCAGAATTGGACAAAAGAGTCTAGTTGAGGCCAAACCTGTGTTTTATACAGATTCATCATAATTTCCACACTTTTGTACTCTATACCTCTATTCATGAAGCCCATAAGCTTTTTTTAAAAATTGCTTTCTCAACCTGCCCTGTTGTAGTTTTGAAGTGTGGTCACTGTTGTAATGTAGGAAACACGGCAGCCAATTTATACACAGCAAGCTCCCACAAACAGCAACGTAATAATGACCAGATCATCTGGTTATTTTTAGTGATGTTGGTTGAAAGATAAATGTTGGGCAGGACACACTGAAAATAGGCACAGGAGCAGGCCATTCGGCCCCTCGAGCCTGCACCGCCATTCAATATGATCAGGCAGCTTCAGTACCCCACTCCCGCCTTCTCTCACACTGGGGAGAACTCCCCTGCTCTTCTTCGAAATAGTGCAATGGGCACTTTTATGGCCACCCAAGAGGGTAGACGGGGGGGCGGGGAGGGGGGGTCGGTTTAACGTCTGATCTGAAAGACGGCACCTCCGACAGTACTGAGGGAGTATAGTATAGTTTTCGGCGGTCCCTCGTATCGAGGCTGACTTGCTTCCACACCAAAAAGGGAGGAGTTCACGGGTGTTTCAATGAAGGATCTGACATTCTAAGTCCTGAACTACATTTTGAAGGGTGGAAGATGCCTGTGCGTGGATTGTTTTAACGTGGGGTGGCCGTTGCACACCAGCCACCTGGGAGTATTGGCCTAGATTTCATGCTTACGTGTCTGGGTTGGGACTGGAACCCACAACTTTCTGGCACGGAACACGAAAGTGCTAGCCACCAAGCCATGGCCCACTTTGGCTTGCAGTGTGAGGTTTTTGGAGATCAGAGACAGAGCACTTTCACACAATGGAGTGTGGTATTGGCTCTCAATCAATGACCTATTCCTTGGGGCCAAGTTTTTCAATGCAGAGTTTGGAAGCCGTTTGATGCCAAACAAATTAGACCATTTCCTCTTTGTGCTCCAAAACTCATCAAAACAAAAAAAACCACCAGAACTATTCTTCTCAAGCAATCATTCCTTCGATTAAAAAAGGAACAAAACCCAATGTGTTGCTATAAATGAGGAGCCGGTGGTCGAGGGTGAAGTATTGAGACTTTTTGACATGGACTTTTAGGAAAGAAAATAATGGACTTGGTAATAGGAGGAGGCCATTCGGCCCCTCGAGCCTGTTCCGCCATTCAATGAGATCATGGCTGATCTGTGATCTAACTCCATACTGGAGGCAATGCGGCAGCCAACTGATGCAGAGAGGATGTTTCCCCTCGTGGGGGAAATCTAGAACTCCATATGCCCGCCTTTGGCCCCATATCCCTTTATACCCAAGCTGTGGCTCAGTGGGTAGCACTCTTGCCTCTGAGTCAGAATGTTGTGGAGTTCAAGTCCCACTCGAGGAACTGACTCCAGTGCAGCGCTGAGGGAGGGCCGCACTGTCAGAGGTGCTGTCCTTTGGATGAGACATTAAACCGAGGCCCCGACTGCTCTCTCAGGTGGACAATAAAAGATCCCATGGCACTATTTCCCATGGAACTATTTCAAAGAGCAGAGGAGTTCTCTCCAGTGTCCTGGGGCCAATATATATCCCTCAATCAACATAACAAAAATGATTATCTGGGTCATTATCACATTGCTGTGTGTGGGAGCTTGCTGTGTGCAAATTGGCTGCTGCGTTTTCCACATTACAACAGCGACTACACTCCAAAAAGTACTTCATTGGCTGTAAAGCGCTTTGGGGCGTCCGGTGGTCATGAAAGGTGCTTTATAAATCCAAGTCTTTCTTTTACCTTTGGTCAGCAAAAATCTCAGATTTAAAGTTACCAATTGATCTAGCATCAATCGCTGTTTGTGGAAGAGAGATACAAACTTCTATCGCCCTGTGTCTGTTGAAGTGTTTCCTAACTTCACTCTTGAAAGGCCTGGCTCTAATTCTTTAGGCTATATTCCCCTTAGCCCTGGACTCCCTGACCTGGTTAAAAACCGGTACTAGTCACAAAGGAAAGGAAGCAGTCAGCCTGGCCAAGGTCAGAGTGTGAACACTGGAATTTATAAATGGGGAAAGTTGGCATGAAAGCGAGTCAGAAATAGAATAGGGAGCCAGGTTTTACAGACAATGCTGAGCATTATATTATCGTTCGCCGGCTCGCTTACTGCTTCATGAAATTTGCTTGGGCAATGAAGGTTTAACTCCAGGCTTGAGGTTTTATTGAAGAAGCAAAAGAGCTCTGACATCTTACTCCAATAAAGGCGCAACATAAATGCAGGTTGGCATTGTTGCGAGGTGCAATAGGGAGCGACAGTGCGGAGCTGCAATAATTTTGCTTCGAAAAAAAAAAGTTAGAGCACTTGTGAAAGACTTCTTGAACATCTCTCAGAAATGTCTACTTACCGGCTGCTGTTTCCTTTTCAGCAAACACACGAGGAACATCATGTTGGCGAGGACGCTGGCGACGAGAATGATCGCGACTGTTTGGCTTTCCAGGGAACGGGACGCCTGGGAGTTGTCAGTGCTGCACGCCTGTGTCGCTGCCAAAACACCATCGCTTTTGTTGCCTAAAGACGTTGAGCTGGCATTGGTTCGGTTGGCTCCGGTTTCATTGATTAAGGATGGACTGGGCTTCATTTCGGTTGCTAGGGTGTGACTGCGATTGGCTGCATTGGTTCCAGTTGCTAGGGTGCCATTGTTTAAGGATGGACTGCGATTGGTCGCACTGGTGCCATTGTTTAAGGATGGACTGCGATTGGTTGCATTGGTTCTGGTTGCTAGGGTACCATTGTTTAAAGATGGACTGCGATTGGTTGCACTGGTGCCATTGTTTAAGGATGGACTGCGATTGGTTGTATTGGTTCTGGTTGCTAGGGTACCATTGTTTAAGGATGGACTGCGATTGGTTGTATTGGTTCTGGTTGCTAGGGTGCCATTGTTTAAAGATGGACTGCGATTGGTTGCACTGGTTTCGGTTGTTACAGTGGCATTGGATCCACGGACGAAAATTCCTGCTTCTTTTGCTGAAGCCAATGCAGCAGGTGTTACTGTCGACACAGGTGTCTCAATGTGCCCTAAAACATTGGAGAGGGTTTAAAAAAAAACATTATTTGGCTACTGCACTCTTTTGACTCAGAGGCGACAGTGCTACCAATGGAGCCATATTTGGGTGTGGGGGAGGGGGCGAGGTGCAGGGTACCTTCCTCAGATATTGGGATTCATTGTAACAGAGCTGAAAAGTCGTGCAAGATCGGGCCACTGCTCGCTATCCCTAGGTCTGGTTTCGTTGAGTGCAGCCAGTGCCGGCAATTAGGGATGGGCATTGCCAGCGATGCCCACAGCCCGTGAATGGTTACATTTAAAAAATATATATACCAACGGAGAGGGGGCCTCAAAATAGGCATTGTGCCATTTAGTTGCATATGCAAAAAGCCCATTTGTGTAAAGGACAACCATCTTTTATCCTTAACCAAAATGGCGGGTGGTGCACTTCCAGCCGCAAACGTGCGCGCCTGTCATTCCCGCCATATTGGCACCTTCATAGCGCCCAAAAAACCAGCACAGCGCAGACCAGTTTCAGATCCGGAATCGATCCTGGTTAAATGCTACACACACACACACAAGGTGGCAAGGTCACTTGACTGAGTCATCGGGAGGACACAAGGCAGGCAGCTCCTATAGGGCGGAATTCAGTGAGCCTTGCAATAACCTCGCTCTGGCCCAGTGATTTACCCAGCCGATCGCATAGCAGATAACTCCTGCACTGCTGCCAATTGATCGTTAGCCAAGAGGCAAAGGCACTCCCTTGGAGTTTCCATCCCTTTCCGTAACACAAACGCACCAGACAGGTCAGCTACGGCCCAAACTTGTGTCTCGGCGGGAGTAGTGTGCTGGGACAACTTTAAACGGCAAGCCCTAGGTGACAAGCCCCAGCTACAGCTGTCATTCATGGCCTCATACAGCACAGAAGGAGGCTATTTGGCCTATCATGCCCATGCCCGCTCTTCCTGATGGAATCAGATTCAATAGTAACTCTCTTTTTAAAAAAAGAGGGAATTGGATATAGGAAATATTTGCAGGGCTTATGGGAATAGAGCAGGGGGAGTGAGAATAAATGGATCGCTCTTTTAAAGAGCCGGCACAAGCACGATGGGCCGAATGGCCTGCTGTGCTGCATCATTCTATGACTAAGAGGGTAAAGATTGCTCCAGTTATCAGAACCTCCAGCCAGTTTCTCTCTCAAGCGGTGAATGCCAAAGTTAAGCGTCCGCCCTCCCTCATATTACTGTTGCCCTCAAGCGCAAAGTACAACCCCAGGTCCGGATTCAGGGCCTGGGCCTGGGGCAGGGCCTGATGGGCCGGGGGGCAGGGCCAGATTCAGGGCCTGATGGGTCAGGGGCAGGGCCAGATTCAGGGCCTGATGGGCCAGGGGCAGGGTCTGATGGGCCGGGGGGCAGGGCCAGATTCAGGGCCTGATGGGCCAGGGGCAGGGCCTGATGGGCCGGGGGGCAGGGCAAGATTCAGGGCCTGATGGGCCGGGGACAGGGCCAGATTCAGGGCCTGATGGGCCGGGGGCAGGGCCTGATTCAAGGCCTGATGGGCTGGAGGGCAGGGCCAGATTCAGGGCCTGATGGGCCGGGGGGCAGGGCCAGATTCAGGGCCTGATGGGCCGGGGGCAGGGCCTGATTCAAGGCCTGATGGGCCGGGGGGCAGGGCCAGATTCAGGGCCTGATGGGCCGGGGGGCAGGGCCAGATTCAGGGCCTGATGGGCTGGGGGGCAGGGCCAGATTCAGGGCCTGATGGGCCGGGGGGCAGGGCCAGATTCAGGGCCTGATGGGCCGGGGGCAAACTGATCCCAAGGGGCCGACAATTCTGTTTGTTCATGTTCATTACATTACGGATATGATTCTGATTCTGAGTACGGAAACATAGGCCAGTATATTCAACAATGAAAGCAGATATTCTGTAACAAGTAGGTATATGTTCTGGTAACATTGCAATACTAGATTCCTAAACATAAATGCAAAATTCTCTCAACAGCAACATATCTAATAAAACAAGCTAGAACATATTCTGTTCTGTATGTACTCATATTAGTGTATATAGGCATTTTTTTTTCCTCTCATTGTCTATTCTATTCAGCCTATTTAGGAGCCCTTATATATCTTTGCCCCTACATTTATTTGGTGGGCCTGCAGCTACAGCCCCACGGTTTATCCGCCCTCGTACAACCCCACCCCACCCCCTTACTACCCACCACCGCAATGAAACAGGACTGCCCTTACCTGTCACGCAGTTATATAAAGTGCATCGTTCAAAGTCACATTGTTTCAGCTCGAATTTATTATCATAGGATCTGAAGTGTTCCAGCAACTTCCGGAAAAGATGTGGTGAATCCAATCGCTTCATTTCACAGTTAAAGGATTCCTAGGGTGGGAATGAAAGGGTCACAGTCAGAGGCTTGAGAGCAGAATCTAGGTTGACACCCCCAGTGCAGTGCTGAGGGAGTGCCGCAGTGTCGGAGGTGCCGTCTTTCACTCAGCATGGTGAGGCTTTGGAATTATCTCAGTTGTTGAGTATATTCAAGACAGAGAACGATAGATTTTTGGAGATTAAGGGAATCAAGGGATATGGGGATAGTGCAGGAAAGTGGAGTTGAGGCAGAAGATCAGCCATGATTGTATTGAATGGCGGAGCAGGCTCGAGGGGCCGAATGGCCGACTCCTGCTCCTATTTCTTATGTTCTGATGTCTTTCGGATGAGATGTTAAACCGAGGCCCCACCTCATTCCGAGGTCATAAAAGGCGTTATATAAATACGTCTTTCGAACCTGCTTCAAAAAAAAAAAATACCCCCAATTATTCTCCTATCCATATCCGCACTCCCCCCCCCCCCCCCCCCCCGCCATCCAGTGCCAGTTTGGCAACAATTAGGGGTAAAAGAAAGACTTGCATTTATATAGCACCTTGCACAACCACCGGACGTCTCAAAACACATTACAGCCAATGAAGTACTTTTGGAGTGTAGTCACTGTTGCAATGTGGGAAACATGGCAGCCAAATTGCAGACAGCAAGCTCCCACAAACAGCAATGTGATAATGACCAGATAATCTGTTTTTGCTATGTTGATTGAGGGATAAATATTGGCCTCAGGACACCGGGGATAACTGTCCACAGGATCTTTTACATCCACCTGAGAGAGCAGACAGGGCCTTGGTTTCACGCCTCATCCGAAAGACAGCACCTCTGACAGTGCAGTGCTCCCTCAGCACTGCACTGGGAGTGTCAGTCTAGATTTACATGCTCCAGTCCCTGGAGTGGGACTCGAACCCACAACCTTCTGACTCAGAGGCAAGGGTGCTGCCCACAGAGCCACGGCTGATGCAGTTTGACGCTGTGGAACTGTGCTCCACCAAGGAACTCATCTCCCACAAGATTCTCCCAGCCAGCAGATAAAGGAGGGACATTTCATCCCATCAGTGGGTTGATTCGAACCCACATTCAAGGTGGGGGGGGATGCGGGGGCTGGGGTGAAAGGTGGTGTCCAACGCACTCCCCCGGCGTTTCTCCATCCATTTTGAACGGAGCAATCACTCGCCCTTTGTGGTGAGACAACTTCCACTGCTAGCATTGAGAGAAGCAGAGCCATTGTCCGCAAAGGTTCTTGGGCACTACGGTTACAATGGGAGTCGCCGTGGGGCGCGGGGGAGGGAGAAAGAGGGCTAGAACTGCATGCACCGCCTGCAAAAACCGCATGGAAAAACAGAAAACTTACACGAACAGGACAGTCCTTTAAAAAACCCAGCTCGCCGAGGACTTTGAAGGTCAGGTCTTGCAGAGGGCCCACGGAGTGTCTGTACAGGTGCCCGATTGACTGTTTCAGCGACAACATCACCTGTAAGTCTTCACAACAGCTGTCCTGAGGGGTTGAAACAAAAAGGTTGACGGGTCAAGGTCAATCCGGAGAGAACAGTTACCCAACCATCGTTCCCATCATTCTGCAGGACACTCACTGGGGCTGGCCACCTTTCCTCAAAAAGGGACTTCGAGATGGCCTAATCGAGGGCTTTGATCGGGTAGATGCAGGGAAGTTAAAATACCGCAGGTACAGCACGGGGTTAGATACAGAGTAAAGCTCCCTCTACACTGTCCCCATCAAACACTCCCAGGGCAGGTACAGGGGTTTAGATACAGAGTAAAGCTCCCTCTACACTGTCCCATCAAACACTCCCAGGGCAGGTACAGCACGGGGTTAGATACAGAGTAAAGCTCCCTCTACACTGTCCCATCAAACACTCCCAGGGCAGGTACAGCACGGGGTTAGATACAGAGTAAAGCTCCCTCTACACTGTCCCATCAAACACTCCCAGGGCAGGTACAGCACGGGGTTAGGTACAGAGTAAAGCTCCCTCTACACTGTCCCCATCAAACACTCCCAGGGCAGGTACAGCACGGGGTTAGATACAGAGTAAAGCTCCCTCTACTTGTGCCTGGGAGGGGACAAAAGATAGGCAGAGGAAGTGAAGAACAAATGTCATCCTTTATCTGGAGATAAATCACTGTGAACAAAGTGCGTGCAGTTCTGCACTCTCCCACCTTCAGTGCTTCAAACAGCTCGTATTAACAATCTGGTGCAAAGCAGAAGAAAGTGCAATTGAATAAAAAGTTTTTTTTTTTAAAAAGAAATGCTGGTTTGCAAAGTTACACAAGAGATCGCAAGTACAACTAAACACGTGCCCACGCTGTGCCCTACAACATTCTCAGCAGACACTTGTCATCCCAATAGAAAAAAAAAGGTGCCATTTACAATTTATTGCCCAGCATGCTTCGGTATGCCAGCCCACACAAAGGCCAGGCGCTGGAACAACGTTGGGGCCGAAATTGCCCTCCTCCTGAGGTCCATTAGCGCCTCTAAGAGACGGTAATAGTGCAGATAGGCCTCACCGACCGGGGGCAGACGGCTAGGCCGGCCCACCCGGTCATATATGTATATTGTGTGTATATACTGTGCTGGTACCACTAGAGGGTGTAACTGTGGGAGGCCCAGGCAGGAGCTGTATAAAAAGCTGGTCACCATGCGGTGAAGGCACTCTGCAGACAATAAAGACACTAAGGTCACAGTAGTTCAAGCACAGCACTAGGCCTCGTGGAGTTATTCTATAGATAAATAGAGACATATTATGACCTAAATAGCCCCCGGGCCGAGAGTGACGGGAACGACAGATGAAATGTTAAAAAAAAATTTATAATATGAAAAAGTCCTCAATAATCGCTCGACTCTCCGCCCTCATGGAGGTGCGCCTACTTTCAGTTGGGGCACAATTTCAGCCCCATTGTGAATGTGCATAATTTAACTCTTTTTGTGGGCTGTGTAAGTGAATGAAAGATTTTATTTCCTTGCGCAGTATACCAAAAGTTGAGAAGAAGAATCGGATGTGGTCAGATGACATCAAAATGGGTTTTCGAAGCCTCCTGTGGTCTGTCGGAGGAATGATCGAGGAGCGGGTAGGGAAAAGATGAATGCCAGCGAATGGTCTCACTTTCAGAACAGAAAGAGCATGTAGGAGAGTGTAAGTAATCCTGCGAATACTGTAATGTATTTGCTTCCTGGGTTCTTTGCTTTAGAATTCATAGCAACACATTGCTATTAAGAACGAGTTGGTTTATTAGCAAAAGGTTTAACAATCACACGACACATTACCGGTTCATCCACCAGGCTCACAACCACCTGCCCCATCGTGGATCCCCTAAACCCAACTGGCCGGGGTTTTATTGAGTCTTGTGAACATCATGTGACTGGCTAAGCCACTCCCAACTCAACAGCTCTACAACTATTTTGTTGTGAACAAAATAAAACATTAAATCAAGTGACCCTGATTAAAGGAGGGTGGGGGGGGGGGGGCACACTCTAAACATTTTCAAACAAGTGCCCCCTTGTTTTTTTTTTGAGGGCACTAAAAACACAAATTATACAAGTGCCCCTGGCTAAACGGGGGGAGAGCACTAAAACCGACACAATAAGCAAATTAAACTTTAGACATTTAAAATCAGTCCCTCCGGCGCCCACCTCTCGCGGAAGGCCGCGAGCGTACCGGTGGACACCGCGTGCTCCATCTCCAGGGACACCCTGGCGCGGATGTAACCGTGGAAGAGAGGCAGGCAGTCGAGCTCAACGACCCCCTCGACCGTCCGCTGCCTGGACCGGCTGATGGCCCCCTTGGCCGTGCCCAGGAGCAGTCCTACGAGGAGGCCTTTCGACCTGACCGCTCCCCTCCGCACAGGGTGTCAACAGCTCTACAAGCCTGTGAGCATATTCACAGGTGCACACATTACAAAGACTTACCATGAAAATGGACTAAGTGGCCTCTTTTCATGTTATGTGTCCCACCTCCTGACTCCCCAAAGCCTTTCCACCATCTACAAGGCACAAGTCAGGAGTGTGATGGAACACTCTCCACTTGCCTGGATGAGTTGCAGCTCCAACGCTCAAGAAGCTCGACA
Organism: Pristiophorus japonicus; assembly: GCF_044704955.1. Taxonomy (NCBI): domain Eukaryota; kingdom Metazoa; phylum Chordata; class Chondrichthyes; family Pristiophoridae; genus Pristiophorus; species Pristiophorus japonicus. The sequence continues at coordinate 91,069,572 of NC_091995.1, forward strand.
CCATCCAGGACAAAGCAGCCCGCTTGATCGGCACCCCATCCACCACCTTCAACACTCACTCCCTCCACCACCGGCGCCCCCTGGCTGCAGTGTGTACCATCTACAAGATGCACTGCAGCAACTCGCCAAGGCTTCTTCGGCAGCACCTCCCAAACCCGCGACCTCTACCGCCTAGAAGGACAAGGGCAGCAGGCGCATGGGAACACCACCACCTCCACGTTCCCCTCCCAGTCACACACCATCCCGACTTGGAAATATATCGGCCGTTCCTTCATCGTCGCTGGGTCACAATCCTGAAACTGCCTCCCTAACAGCACTGTGGGAGCACCTTCACCACACGGACTGCAGCGGTTCAAGAAGGCGGCTCACCACCACCTTCTCAAGGGGCAATTGGGGATGGGCAATAAATGCCGGCCTTGCCAGCGACGCCCACATCCCAGGAACAATTTTTTTTTTTAAAGTGTAATTAACAGTTCGAGGAAATTCAAAAAAAAAGTTATCAGGGAGAGGAAGAAAAAAAATAGGGAGAAATTCATGTTTAAAAAACTACTGGTTTAAAACAAGAGACAGGGATTCAATGTTTTCTAGAATATTCCCCCGAGGTGTCATCATGAAATGGGGATGGAGGTGAGCACAAGGGGAAGGGAATGGAACAATCCAGACAGTGCAGAATGTTTCATAGAAACAGAGAAAATAGGTGCAGGAGCAGGCCATTCGGCCCTTCGAGCCTGCACCACCATTCAATAAGATCATGGCTGATCATTCACCACAGTACCCCTTTCCTGCTTTCTCTCCAATAGAACCCCTGGGAGAACGAGAGAGTCTGGTCACTGCGCAAAATAACATTTTTACCAATTGAGATATTTGACTTATACAGCATAATCTAATCGGCCTTTAAATAGCACAGGATGAACTGCAACTTACCAAACCCGCAGGGTCCAAGAATATGGTGAGGTTGTAATCAGTAGGGAGATGCGTTCTCTGAAAATAAAAGCATTATAAAAAAAGATATATTTAAAGAACTTCATTTTTGCAAGATTGTTCTTCCAATTTAAAAGGACAGTTGTTTTAATTGGAAAACAAAACAGGAAAAAGCCATTTGATGAGTTATTGTCAACCTTTGCCCCATTTCACACCCTTTCTCCAGAAAACCAGTTGACTGCCAGCTGCAGTGCCAGCTGTGGCTCAGTGGGCAGCACTCTCGCCTCCGAGTCAGAAGGTTGTGGGTTCAAGTCCCACTCCAGGAACTTGAGCACAAAAATCTAGTCTGGCACTCCCAGTGCAGTTGCTGAGGGAGTGCCGCACTGTCGGAGGTGCCGCCTTTCGGCCTACTCCTGTTCCTAATTCTTAAGTTCTTATGAGACGTTAAACCGAGGCCCCGTCTGCTCTCTCAGCTGGACGTAAAATATCCTGCGGCACTATTTCGAAGAAGAGCAGGGGAGTTATCCCCAGTGTCATGCAGCCAATATTTATCTCTCAGTACTTCCATAACAAAACAGATTATCTGGGTCATTATCACATTGCTGTTTGTGGGAGCTTGCTGGGCGCAAATTGGCTGCCGTGTTTCCCACATTACAACAGTGACTACACTCCAAAAGTACTTCATTGGCCATAATGTGCTTTGAGACGTCTGGTGGTCGTGAAAGGCGCTATATAAATGCAAGTCTTTATTCTCTTCCTCTTTTGTTAAAAAAATGCTATTGTTGCCGAGTTTGCGAAATAAAACATAAAGCGTTACTTCATTCCCAAGTACAGAGGAACAGGAGGAGGCCATTCAGCCCCTCGAGCCTGTTCCACCATTCAATCAGATCATGGCTGATCTGTACCTCGCCTCCATTTTCCCGCCTTTGACCCGTATCCCTCGATAACCTTACCCGATTAACATCTGTCGATCTCAAGACTGAAAAAAAAAAAGAGTTCTACATTTCCACTACCCTGCGTGTGAAAAAAGTGCTACCCGATTTCACTCCAATTGTGCGCCCTTGTGCAAGGTATACAGCCCTGCCACCCAGATTGACGTTTTTCAAAATGGAGGTTGGACTGCCTCGGTTCTCTGCTCCCTCCTTCATCAGCATCATCATCATAGGCGTTCCCTCGAAACGAGGATGACTTGCTTCCACGCCAAAAAAAAAAGGACAAGTTCACAGGTGTTTCAAAGAAGGACCCGAACTATATCCTGAAGATGCCTGTGCGTGGATTTTATTAACGTGGGGTGACCGTTGCACACCAGCCACCACACGGGCTTGACAGAGCGAGGTCTTGGTCCAGTGGCAAGGATTAGCCAAGACAACTGGAGACCAGCTCTGCTGCACGGACCTAGTGCGCGCACATATCGCGCCCCTCCACAGTCTCCCGCCGCTCCTTTGGCCCGTCCACGACAACGTGTCACCCTGCCCGTCTCCCAGGGCAGCGCGATGTTATGTATGTAAACATCACCATTGTGTAAGACTTGCCACCAGGGGGCGCACTTGTGGGAGACCCAAGGGTCACCTGCACACCCTGGGCAAGCAGGTATAAAAGGCAGCCGACCATGCTGCTTCTGCACTCTGGAGTTACAATAAAGAGACCAAGGTCACAACAGTCTTGTGGAGTCATTCTGAACATAACATGCACTGTGACCACAGCCGCGGGCAAGTCCATGGTAAGCCTCCGCCTAGCCCAGTCGCTGTGAGAAGGGGACACTAACGGACTGGAGACTGTCACCCTGCCTCCCGGGTCTGGATTGGATTCCGGACCATCCAAGGCCAGCCAGGAAATGGCTAGTGCCGTGTATTGCAAAGCCACCCTGCTGCTTCCCTCAATTGCAGTCACCTTCTCAAAAAGGTTTGTTGAGGCACTTGACAGCCTTCTGGACTCAACGTCGAGTTCAACAACTTCAGACCGGAATCTCTGCCCATATTTGGCTCCCTTGTGTCCGTCCGTCCCGTCCCGATCCCCCCCCCCAGCCCCGATCTTATGTTTTTATTCCTCTCTGTTTCCCGTGGCAGCTGGTAATTATTCTCCCATTCACACCCTATCTAGACTCACCTTTTTCTAACGTGTCCCCATTACCATCTCAATTCGGCCCATCATCCCTTTTGTCTCTCTAATCTCGCCTGCCTTCCCCCCTATCACAGACCTTCCCTTTTGTTCTTTCCTCCCCTCCCCCCTTTCCCTGCCCCCTGCACTCCCTTAACAATCTGTTACATCTCAAACTTTTCCAGATCTGACGAAGGGTCACAGACCCCAAACGTTAACTCTGTTTCTACATACGAAATCGGAGTGCAAGTCTGCCATTCGGCCCCTCGAGCCTGCTCCGCCATTCAATATCGTGGCTAATCTTCTACCTCAGCTCCACTTCCCTGCCCACTCCCCATAACTCTTCACTCCCTTATCGTTCAGAAATCCGTGTATCTCCATCTTAAATATATTCAATGACCCAGCCTCCACAGCTCTCTGGGGCAGAGAATCCCACAGATTCACCACCCTCAGAGAAGAAATTCCTCCTCATCTCCGTTTTAAATGGGCGGCCCTTTATTCTGGAACTAATATTCTCTGCACCGATGCTGCCTGACCCGCTGAGATTTCTGTTTTTATTTCAGATTCCAGCATCCGCAGTCTTTTGCTTGTGCGTTGCCAGGAGAGAACTTACAGTGCTACATAACAATAGGGTGAAGTCCTTAGTGATTACAGCTTTGGCATAAGCGATAGCGGCGGGAACAATTTGAGGTCACGAGTTCGGAATTTCACACAGAAAGCCAGTTGCGCAATATTAAAAGTGAGTGTCATATTGGCTCAGCTGTTATTGTTTCTGAGATAGCAGGCAATGGGCTCAAGGCTTGAGCACATAATCTAGGCCGACACTTCAGTGGAGCAATGTGGGAATGCTGAATTTCTGGAGGTGCCGACCTTCAGAGGAGACATTAAGCCAAGGACCGGCCTGTCTGTTCCAGTTCAAGGGCCCACACGTCTTTGAAGAAGAGCAAGGTGTTCTCCTGGCGACTTAGCCAACATTCTTCCCTCAACCAGTGTCAGCCGTGGCTCAGTGGGTTGCACCCTCATCTCGGAGTCAGAAGGTTGTGGGTTCAAATCCCAGTGGAGCACATAAATCTAGGCTGACACTCCTACACCCTCAGAGGTGCCGTCTTTTGAATCACAGCGCGGAAGGAGGCCATTTCAGCCCATCGTGTCCGCGCCGGCCGACAAAGAGCCACCCGGCCTAATCCCACTTTCCCGCTCTCGGTCCGTAGCCCTGTAGGTTACGGCACTTCAAGTGCACATACAGGTCGTTTTTAAAATGTGGTGAGGGTTTCTGCCTCTACCACCCTTTCAGGCAGTGAGTTCCAGACCCCCACCACCCTCTGGGTGAAGAAATTGCCCCTCTAAACCTCCTCCCAATTACTTTAA